>NC_085867.1:6654621-6657121 GCF_034702125.1 Engraulis encrasicolus | reverse complement strand
ACCGATAATTTCCTGCTTCTCAGGGCCGATACCGATACCGAGACCGGTATGTTCACATTTTCATATTTAATATAATATATTTATATAATCTACTTTGTGCTGGATACAAAAACTGAGGTGTTAGCTGTTCTGACCCATCTATAACAACAAACGACTTTCTGACTCTTCATATGTTTTCCTTTCATCACAAAATGTGGTCATCTCATAAAACATGTAGCAAGTCACAACTCTAACAAAAATATGCATCAAACATGCATCTTAATTTTAACAAAAAAAGTGCATCCCTTTATGGTCTGTTTAAAAAATGTAATAAAGTAAAGTGCGTTCTGAAAATCATTAATGCTTTGACTGCATTCAAACAAAATGAATGACTGCACTCAAGCAATTGCCTAGGGCCCAGACCAAATCTGTCCTCCATAGGGGCCCCAACTGTCACACTAATCATGGTGAACACATACACAAAAAAATAGTTTGGAACTTGTTTTGTCACTTATGTGAAGTAATCGAAGATATATATGAGACAAAACACTAAAATAACACCAAAACACTGAATTTTCAGTGTAACTTTTGAGGGCCCTATGTTTATATTTTGCCTAGGCCCCAAATGGCTAGATCCGCCCCTGTGTATGAACGCAACCCACTCTGTGAACACACAGTATTTCAGAGGTGCGCACCCTGTTAACACTGCAGCTAGAGATGCCGGGAGGAAAGGTAAATGTTTGTAGCCTAACTACTGTAACTAGTGACACTTTGTAACCTTACTTAAAATCAATAAACATTTGCTGATTTTAAATAGTTTGCCTTCTTGTTGTTCTTAGACCTTGTTAGCATTTTAAAACCATGTTAGCATTTCGCTAGGTGTTTAAAAGCATTGCAAACAAACATGTTGCGAGTTCGGTGCCTACACTCACCCTCTCGCGTTGGGAAAAGTCACATGTTTAGATGTTTAAAAGCAGTCCAAGGGTTTTAGTAAATCCACAAGGCTAAAAGTAAAGGTTAAAAGTAGGCAGTTTTGGCGATCTCAGTTCATGTTTAACTCACAGTTCATGTTTAACTCATAGTCCATTCAAACATTAAAAACAAAAGCCATTGCCTGGCTGGCGGTCATATGACTCGGTCATGTGATAAGAGACGCCGGTGCACAGCAACACACAGGCAGAGAGACTGGATAAGATAATACCAGAGACGGTCTATTATGAATTAAAAGAATATTTGGTAATAGGTCTACTCCTAGAATCTCTGTCACTGGCTTGTTTTGCCTACCCGGCCTGAATGAAAATATTAAAGTAGAAGACGCTACTCGGCTTGAACGCAGTTCCCGTGTTTTCATTAAATTATCGGATAGCCTATTTTATCTGAAAATTTTTATATTGGGCCGATATAAAAACAGCCCATATCGGCCAATATTTTAGGGGACCGATATATATCGTGCATCTTTACACACACACACACACACACACATACCATACCATTTCTGGGGTTGCAGTCGTCCCCTCACATGCCCTCAGAGGGATGTCACAGCCAGTAATGATGCAGTGCCACTACCACACCTGCTGCTGCTGGAGCTGTGTGTGTGTGTGTGTGTGTGTGTGTGTGTGTGTGTGTGTGTGTGTGTGTGTGTGTGTGTGTACCTGTGTGTACCTGTGTGTACCTGTGTGTACCTGTGTGTGTGTGTGTGTGTGTGTGTGTGCGTGCGTGCGTATGTACGTGCGTATGTACGTGTGTGTGTGTGTGTGTGTGTGCGTGCGTGCGTGCGTGCGTGCGTGCGTGCGTGCGTATGTATGTACGTACATGTGTGTGTGTGTGTGTTTGCGTACGAGCGAGCATGTGTGGTACCTGGGGGAGGGGTGGTGGTCACTATCCTGTTCACCTTTTTGAAAGGTCACTGTAGTCGAGGAGCAGGAACAGGAGGAGGAACAGGAGGAGGACTCTTCAGGCAACAGCCCCGTGAGACGCATTTTAACAGCAGCCTATCCTATCATCTGACTTTAGGGCTCAGCAGCCTAGCCTATCGTGTGGCTCTAGGTCTACAGCTCCTGCTATTATCTCACATACAGTATGGGTGACCTGCATTTCTAATCAGGTTTAGGCAGACCAATGCAGTACATGCTCTAGGAAGCATGTAGCCTGATTATCATCGACTTTCAAATCTCTTCGAGACTTGGTCTGACCAAGAGCATAACAATTAACGTTTCCCAAATGGCATGGTTGACCCACCTCCCTAGGTTTGCTACTGGTTGACTGGGGTCCGACAAAGTGGGAGGTGTTCCCGATTTTTCGGGAGATCAGAAATGATATTTGCATTGCTCTTGGTCTGACTAGAAGCAACGCCGAAGGTAGGAATTCCATTACAAACTTCTTTAAATAAGACCAGAATAATTCAAAGCAAGTATTACTGTATTTCAAATGTGTTGTTTATTGTTAACTGAGGGATTTTCAACACAAACGTGAATGACATGATAAAGTCACATGGCTACTGTATATCACTCGCTTTTCTGTT
>NC_085867.1:6647121-6649621 GCF_034702125.1 Engraulis encrasicolus | reverse complement strand
AAAGGACAGTGGTCTTTCTGACAGTTTTGTCATATTGTGATGATAACTGTGAATCAACATTTGCAATCGTCTTGGGCAAAACAAGTTTCTTTACATGCTAATATGAAGACTGAATCTGACATTTGGAAAACAGGACGGCATGAAAACGCCCAAAACCAGTATTAAATATTAATTCTTGCTGAGGGAAATAATGCTATGTCTACACTTTCTGTATTATATGAAAGATAAATGTTTTCTAATGTCCAAAACATCATTGGATGCAGTTAATAGTTAGTGGAATTGCCAAATAAAATCCACGGACTTAAAAGTGTAGGCGAATTAGAGAATCACTCAGATGTTCTCCCAAATCCTGCCAGAGCCATCCGTGAAAAGAAAGGCTGGACAGGCCAAACGCAGTGACGTCAAAGGCTTCGAGTGCGGCCGTCAACAAGGTCCATTGTTCTGATTGGTCATTTGGTCAGCTGACACTCTTTGTTTGGACCGGGAACAAAATGTTGGAAAAGTTGCCACCCCCCTCTTATTTCACACTATGGGTCTTTCTCAAAGCCTAGGCCAGTGTCCTTCCAAGTGTACCAGCCTAATTAGTCACGCCCAGTAATTAGTGACTTTTTGGTGAACTCTACAGAATATCCAATCACTGGGTGTGACTAATAAAGTGTATCCAATCAGGCTTTGAGAAAGACCCTATGTAATGGGGAGCCAGTTCTGTGGCCTGTGGTCCCATCAGAGACGCTGAAAGGCTAGAGACGACTTGAGCTCATATTTCTTCGGTCTCCATCATACGTCCGGGGAACGCCCCTTTAGGAGACCAGTGGAGGTTGAGAATAATCAGAGTTCATTGGTTACAGTCCCTGGAGCAATGTGGGGTTAGGTGCCTTGCTCAAGGGCACTTCAGCCATGGATGGAGATGTAGGGAGAGGTCAGGAGGGATTCAAACCTGCAACCCCTAGATTGAAAGACCAATTCTCTAACCACTAGGCCACGGCTTCCCCGTATGCAGTGTCTCTCTAGGTCGTCCTCAGACGAGACTTCCATCGTTGCTTCCAGTCATCCCGATTCTCTGTAATTTTTTTCACTTTGCTGGTACTCGGGGTTCCTGCGTCCATCTTGAGTATGTCCACATATGTTGGGACGTCCTCTTAACCGGAACCCACACGACGGTTCCCACAGCACCAGTTTGCTGGCTGGCAGTTCTGTGCGTCTTTGGCAATGTCCTGCAAATCTCATTCTCCTTACAGCAATCTTCTCGCTCACCCATGGTATTCCCTCATACAAGATTTCGTTGGTTGTATGTGCATGTAGGGTACTTTACACAAATTCTCCACAGGACAGATCCTGGTGATTTTTTGCCTAGTAAACCAGCGCCACCTGCTGGACGCTAATTTTTCTTGCCTGCGAGTGGTCTGGCCTCGGACGGTCGAACATTTTCAACACATTGCCCTGAATCTGGCAAATCAATCACAACGCAGAGATTTGTTTTGAATCAAAGCGGGCAGTGTTTTTAGGGAGTCACAACGAAAGTTCATAAGGCCTAGAAAAAATATTGTTTTGGTTCCGGTTGCCGACCGACCCCATCATTTTTTGTGCGACCCAAAAAATTTTTTTCGAGTTTTTGGAATCCTCAAAAAATATATCGATGTTGTGTGGACGGTTGTTCATATAGACAAGACACAACACGTTTATTAATTCCCATAACTCGCCATCTCTCACTTTCTACCTGCCTGCAAGTTACTGAATTTGCATCGCATGACTATCCACATAGGAGCAACACACACGCACGCGCCATAAGGGCCGCCGGCTTGATATTAGAAAACCCCAAATGTCACTGCAGTTGCGCACCTACTCGGTGTAGGCTAATTATTATGCTACAACATGCTAATTGGTTGTCGTTGTAGCTCGTAAGTTTTAAACAACTTGCCTCATAGCGTTCTTGCAGACTAATGGGCTAGCGTACGATGTAGGATAGTTTGGGAACCTGGCGAAAATGCCTGTCAAATAATAAGTCAGAAGCCTTACCTCACCCGACACTGACACAGCCTGACCACCCGCCTCGAAATGCAATGCACAGACAACATTATGAGTATCCACGATTTTCGAATGTATTGATATTGTCTCCTCGTGTTAGAAAAGGGCTTCCATTCAGTCGCGCTGTTCGACGAGATGCATAACTCGTTATAACAATACTAAAGTAGCACTGTATCAATACCTTGTAAAATAAGTTAATATGAGAGAAGGGAAATGCTTTGCCCAAGTTTTCCTTCATTCTTTCATTTACCACAAGGCTTGGTTAACCAAGAAGTCAGTTGGCCTGCGCCCGTTATTTTCTCGCTCTCTCTCTCTCTCTCTGCTTGTCCCTCCACCATTGCACAGGAGCAGGGCGCCTGTCACTGTCTGACTCTCCGCACCTCCTCCAAATAATGAAATAGAAATGAACGATGATGTCGCCACAATTACGACTGTTCGATGAAGACCTAGGACTACTACAGTTTCCTACAATGAT
>NC_085867.1:6632121-6634621 GCF_034702125.1 Engraulis encrasicolus | reverse complement strand
AGGATTTCTTTACCCATTCCTTGCTTCTCCCTGTGTATCACCCCCTTTCTCCCTGCCCCTACCCCCTGTCTCTCTCTCCTTCTCTCTCCTTCTCTTTCTCTTTCTCTTTCTCTTTCTCTTTCTCTTTCTCCCTCTCTCTTTCTCCTTCTCTTTCTCTCTCTCTCTCTCTCTCTCTCTCTCTCTCTCTCTCTCTCTCTCTCTCTCTCTCTCTCTCTCTCTCTCTCTCTCTCTCTCTCTGTTCGTCCCTCTCTCATTTCGTTTGAACAAGTTGTTTGTGTGTTTGTTTCATGGCTATAAAAGAAGGCAATTTGTCTGGAGGAGTGGAAGAGGGATCTTCCTGCGGCATGAGAATCAGCATGTGTATACCAGCACTAATCTCAACAGACATGGAGCAGAATGAAACAGCTCTGGGTGTGTCTGGGTGTGTGGGGTGTGTGTGGGGGTGTTTGGGGTTTCTCTCTCACACACACACACCCGCATGCATGCACATACACTCGCACACACACACAAAATGATCACATACAAACACACACACAGCTGTGTCCATGGATGTCCAATACCATGGCCTATATCTGAGGCCAAGGAAAGGGGAAAAAATGTGAAAGTGAAAAAAGACCGCCTCGCCACTTCATTTCTTGGGTCAGTATTGTCTGAGATAATGTGTTCACTTGTGTCTGTATGCGGTTTACCTCCAAACTTATCCCACATTCTGACAGTTTTCCGGATTCCAGTCTAGGGCATTAAAGTGT
The DNA here is from genome assembly GCF_034702125.1 of Engraulis encrasicolus. Classification (NCBI taxonomy): domain Eukaryota; kingdom Metazoa; phylum Chordata; class Actinopteri; order Clupeiformes; family Engraulidae; genus Engraulis; species Engraulis encrasicolus. Next base: position 6,633,872 of record NC_085867.1, on the reverse strand, counting down.
TAAAATGTCAACTTTGGTGTATTACTTCTGCTTACATCCATCAAATCCATAGTGTATACTGTATATTGTAATACTCTACATGGGAAATAAAGAGAAAGTGGTGAAAACGACACAATAAAACTTTTTACACATTTAAGGCATTAACATTTTTGACCAACAACACAGTTTAAATGTGGTCAAATGTCCTAAACAACCACTCAGTTATATTCAAGGTTGTCTTTCCCATAACTGAATATCACTTAAGGCCAACAGTCATAAAATGTTTATGATATGGGCATAATGTTTATGACTTATCTATGAATGTGTCATGACACTGTAATGACATGCTTATGACACCAGTGTCAAGTGTTAGCGCCATGCTGCTTTGCACAGTCGTTCCGCAATCCTTGTGGAAGCTTGTCCCAAAGCGCTAGCCTCACGTAGGGAGTCAATCCGAAAAGGGTTGTAAAGTGTATTGGACATTGGAGTGAAAGTGTTGGACGTGGATTACTTGGGTTAAATGGAAGCTTGCAGTTTGTTTGAATACATCTGACACGATTGGCTATGGGCTTTGTTTATGGCCAATAAACAGCTGTTGGCAATAGTAAACCACACCTCCCCTACGAGAAATGTAGTTGTGAAATGGACTGGTGTGAACCAGGCAAGGTGTAGTCTGTAGCTGGTATGCAGTACAGTACAGTACATTATCACCCGGTGAGCAGACGGTACGTCTTCTGATTGGCTGAGCAGGTGTCCTTTATTCCCCGGTAGCAGGACACCTATGATGTCATGCGCGTGTGCGGGCGTCCAAGTTGCTTCTTTTCTAACTTTCTGGCGAAGTGCCGTTACTAGTTCTATCGCATCTGGTTGTCTAGTCAAGACCGTGTCGTTAGTTCTATCGCATCTGGTTGTCTAGTCAAGACCCCGTTACTAATTCTATCGCATCTGGTTGTCAAGTCAAAAACCCAGTCGTCAATTCTATCATATTTGGTTGTCAAGTCATCCCAACGTCCTTACATGCCTCCGATAGAGGCGCGTCTCACTAGATTAGGAAGTGGTGCCCATAGCAACGTACCAAGCGCAGTGGTGAATCTACTTTCTCACGAAGCCTTAGATCAACATATTAATAAATTAATACTTAAATGCTGGTAACCTGGTGATAAGCGGAATAGCGGCCTCCGAGGTGGAAAATGGACTTGGCGAAGCGAACAGCCCTTCGGCTTCGCCTCGTCCATTATTTCCCTTGATATCGGGACACCTCGTCGTCCGCTATTCCATACGTACAGTACAGTACAGTACAGTACAGTACAATACAGTACAGTACAGTACAGAGCAGTACTGAGCAGCATGGATGGGTGTAGTGTAGTTAATATGAAAGGGATGAGGCCCTGCAGAGAGGCCCTGGGGGAGCAGAGCATTGATCAGCATTACAGTACAGTATGGAGAGGAGAGGAGAGGAGAGGAGAGGAGAGGGTGGAGGAGAGAGAAGGGAGGAGAGGAGAGAGGGTGGAGGAGAGAGAAGGGAGGAGAGGAGAGAGGGTGGAGGAGAGTAGGAGAGGATAGGAGGAGAGGAGAGGAGAGAGGGTGGAGGAGAGGAGATAGTAGGAGAGGAGAGGAGAGAGGCGCTTTCTGCTGATCCACACTGTATTGGCCCAGGGAGTAGGGGAGCAGGGTCACTGACAGCTTTGGCTGGGTCCAGGACAAGGTCATCTGAAAAGGCCACCCACCCAATACATGCAATGTAATGAGGACCCAATTATGGGGCCCCCCTC
>NC_085867.1:6617121-6622121 GCF_034702125.1 Engraulis encrasicolus | reverse complement strand
ATAGTTATGTGGATATGGCCTGGCCCTGTGGAACGTTTTGGGGTGTATTGGTATGCGAAAAAATGGTCCTCTCATCAAGCCATAGTTATGTGGATATGGCCCTGTGCAGCGTTTTGGTGTGTACTGAAATATTGTAAAAACTAGCATGTGTAAACTAATAAAAGTGAGGTACTCGCTCTTTGACCACAATTCTGAGCCTATGTTTACCGTGGCTACGGTTACCATGGCCCAGTGGTTAAGGAGATGGACTTTAGATCAGAGGGTTGCAGGTTTTGAATCCCACCCTTCCGTTCCCTATCTCACTCCATAGCTGTGGTGCCCTTGAGCAAGGCACCTACACTGCTTCAGGGACTACAGTATAACCAATCCGCTGTAGGATACTTAACTGTAAGTTGCTTTGGATAGAAAAGCGTCAACTAAGTGTAATGTAGGCTAAAGTAATATAATTGTTATTCCTCCATCCATCCATCCATCCATCCATCCATCCATCCATCCATCCATCCATCCATCCATTCATCCATCCAATAATAAATCTGTGATCTTGACAGACAGCTCGGCTTCCTTACTTATTGGGCGCTCATAAGCAGCACGCCGGGCTCTGCAACTCGTTGTCTGTAGCATTTACATTAGCAAATTAATCTCAGGATCGCGGAGTCCGACTGAGCAAAGGATCAGTGCAAAAAAAAGGGGTTTACTTCGATGTTAATTAAGTTTAGATCTTTACGCCTGATGTGTGTGTGTGTTTTTTCCCTCTCCCCAGAAAGAAAAAAGGCAATTTGCAGAACTTCAGCATTTAGTGACGTGTGTCGCTTTGTAGATTACGCTGAAATGATGGAGAAAAAACAACATTTCACAGCGTGTGACTCTCTGGGGGACCTTTTGTTCAAACAGGCAATAAAAAAGGAGAGAAGAGAGTGAAAAAAAATAGTTTGGGTAAACTAAATACTAAAAACTGCAGTGCTCTAACTTTTCCCCAACATGTGTATTGACTTGGTTTGGCATTCATTTCTATCAGTAAAGATCCATACTAAATGTATATGACATTCATAAAAGTCGCACCGGTACATGGAAATTAAGGTACTTATGTATGTAGTATGTGTGTGTATGTGTGTGTGTCACAGAGTGAAACTGAATGACCTGTTCAATGTGTGTGTAGTGACAGGGTGTGCGTGTTTGTGTGTGTGTACAGTGCGTGCGTGCATGCGTGCTTGCGTGCGTCTGTGTGTGTGCATGCGTGCATGCCTGCATGCATGTGTGTGTCTGTGTGTGTGTTTGTATGTGTGCGTGCCTATGTGTCTCAGTATGATTCATGCTAAATGTCATATCAAGGCAATATATGAGAAGTATATATGGCACATGTCCTCTGTGTACACAAGTCATATTTGCCATCCAGCGATATTGAGAGCTGAGGAGGTTATGGCCATGAAGAAAACTCTGGAAGCTTTATCTAACCAGTCTCTTTACAGTAATTCAGCTTTAGGCATGATGGGGGAATGTTTTAAGCTTAGCCCCGGAAATATTCAGTGCCGAAACCTTTGCAAAAGCAATTTACATGTGGTCCCCCCGGACCACGCCCCCAGCGCCCCACGCCCCCTCCACCGAATCCCACTCGGTGGTGTCCCCTCGGTGGACTTGCTGGGCGGCTAAACCCTAACTCTTCCAGCATGGACACAGGAGTCAGAGAATGTGTGTTTGTGTGTCTGTGTGTGTGTGTGTGTGTGTGTGTGTGTGTGTGTGTGTGCGTGCGTGCGTGCGTGCGTGCGTGCGTGCGTGCGTGCGAGCGAGAGAGAGAGAGAGAGAGAGAGAGAGAGAGAGAGAGAGCAAAGGGCAGCCTGCCACTGAGTGAGTAAAGTCTCTTGAGGAGCAATATGAAAATCCCTTGAATTGCCAGAATGTATTAGAGAGAGAGAGAGAGAGAGAGAGAGAGAGAGAGAGAGAGAGAGAGAGAGAGAGAGAGAGAGAGAGAGAGAGAGAGAGAGAGAGAGAGAGAGAGAGAGAGAGAGAGAGGAAAAAGTAAAAGCAAAGGGAAAAGAAGATGAGGTAGGGTGGAGGTTATCAAGAGTGAAAGCTGAGGGCTCATCCGCTTGAGCTGTGGAGAGGTCATTATGGCAGCATGATGTATGAATTAGCCAGCATGGAGGAGGAAGAGGAGGAGGAGGAGTGGGGAGCAGTGGGGGGAAGAGGAGGAGGAAGAAGAGGAGGAGGAGGAGGAGGAGGAGGAAGAGGAGCAGAGGGAGTGGGGAGCAGTGGGGGGAAGAGGAGGAGGAAGAAGAGGATGAGGAGGAGGAGCAGAGGGAGTGGGGAGCAGTGGGGGAAGAGGAGGAAGAGGAGGAGGAGGAGGAGGAAATAGGAAGACCAGAGGGAGGAACAGAGGGAGTAGGGAGCAGTGGGGGGACGAGGAGGAGGAGGAAGAGGAAGAGGTGGAGGAGGAGCAGAGAGAGTGGGGGGCAGAGGGAGTGGGGAGCAGTGGGGGGAAGACGAGGAGGAAGAGGAGGTGGAGGGAGAGGAAGAAAAGGAATGGAGGGAGTGCGGAGTGAGGGAAGAAGGATGAGATGAGGAAGAGATGGTGGGAGGTGTAGAAGTGGAGGATGAAGAGTGGTTGAAGGGGGAAAAGAAGAGGGAGAAAGGGGACAGGAAAAGAGGAGGAAGAGTAGGAAGCAGAAGAGAGGAGAATGAGAAGAGAATGGAAGGATGAAGTGGAGAAATAGAAGTAGTAGAGAATGAGAGGGGGAGGGGAGGAGGAGAAGGAGCAAGTCGAATTGAGGAGGAGGAGGAGGAGGAGGGTGAGTTGAGGTGACGGTGGTGAAGGAGAGGTGGAGGATGAGTGGTAGAGAAGAGGAAGGGAAGGAGAAAAAGATGAAGCAGGATGAAGAGTCGGAGAGTAGTGAAAGGAGAAGAGGAGGAGGAGAGGGTGGGGGGAGTGGTAAAAAGGAAGAGCAGAAATGGAGGAAGTGGGGGAAGGGAGGAGAGGAGATGAGAGAAGAGGTGAGGAGAGGAGAGGACAGGAGGAGAGGAGAAGAGAGGAGAGGAGAGATGTGGAGATGAGAGAAGAGAAGAGAAGAGGAGAGGAGAAGAGAAGAGAAGAGAAAAGAAGAGAAGAGAAGAGAAGAGAAGAGAAGAGAGGAGAGGAGAGGAGAGGAAGGGAGAGGAGAGGAGAGGAGTAGAGAGGAGAGGAGAGAGTAGATGGGTGTGGGCTCGCCTGCCTTCCCTGAGGGGAGGAAATATCTGTAATGAGTTGCTGTATTTCAGCGGTTCCTCTGCTGAATATCCCGCTCCCTCTCTCTATCTATCTATTTCTCTCTCCCTCTCTCTCTCTCTTTTTGCACTTATTACCTTCCCTCTCCATTTCTAACTCTCTCTTCCTTCTCTCTTTCTCTCTTCCTTTTCTCTCTCCCTTTTTCACTCTCTCTATCCCGCTCGCTCTCTCTCTTTTTGCACTTTTTATCTTCTCTCTCTATTTCTAACTCTCTCTCTCTTCCTTCTCTCTCTCTCTAGTTCTCTCTATGTCTTTCTCTCTTTCTCTATCCCACTCTATCGCTCTCTTTTTGCATTTTTTTACCTTCTCTCCATTTCTATCTCTCTCTCTCTCTCTTCCTTCTCTCTCTTCCTTCTCTCTCTCTCTCTATCTCTCTAGTTCTCTCTATGTCTCTCTCTCTCTCTCTATCCCACTCTATCTCTCTCTCTTTTTGCACTTTTTATCTTCTCTCTCCATTTCTAACTATCTCTTCCTTCCTTCTCTCTCTTTCTCTCCCTCCCTTTCTTATCTCTTGGGCCTCTCTCTCTCTCTCACCCCCTCCCTCTCTTCCTCTCTCCCACATGCACTCTTCCCCGTCTGTCTCTCACTTATTCAGTCTCTCTCTCTCTCTCTCTCTCTCTCTCTCTCTCTCTCTCTCTCTCTCTCTCTCTCTCTCTCTCCCTCCATCCTTCCCTCTCATCCCCACTCCCTTTATTCCCCTGTCCCCATCCTCGGGAAAAGAACTTGGTCAAACATCTGTTGGTTACTTTTCAGATGCGGAGATTAGTGTTGGCAGGGGAGTGAGCTGGCCTGTGCTGTGTGCTGTTCTCTGCTGTTCTGCGCTGCGCTGTGCTATGCTGTTCTGCGCTGCGCTGTGCTATGCTGTGCTGTGCTGTGCTGTGTGCTGGGCTGCGTTGAGCTGTGTAGTTATTACTGGTGCTGAGTCTGTGTAGGGATGATTGAGTCACACCCAGGCAGTTTTTTTGGTCTTTTAGACTTTATTAGTGACAGGACAATTCCTGGGTTGCAGTTACATCATTCGCCTTCATCACGGGAGCGTGAAAATTTGAAATGGTGGTCTGCCTGGGATTGGAGCCATTGAAACCCATTCAAAAATACGTTTTTTCGAACTGCCACAGAAAACTTTGCGTTAGACCTGAAGACACACTATTTGTCCTGTTTACGGTAAAAGCTGAGAATCTCAGCAGGCTGGCAGCAGTGGTAGATCAAAGAGATTTCAAGCGTGTGACGTCAACTGAAACCAAGGAATTTGAGAGACAGGAAATGTCTGGGATAGAGAGACAGGGAAGCGTCTGCTGGAATCGAACCCTGGTCGGCCGTGTCATGTAGCAGACGAGTGCCCTAAACATTTTTATTTGTTCCCAAAAACATCCAAAAGGTTATGCAACATCAGCAGGCAGCTAGCAAACAGCGATACCTTTTAGGAAAATATTTGGAGTAGGCTTATGTCCATTTAGCTCATATCTCGGAAAGGGCTGAGCCTAAAACTGCGGCGTCATCGTGTACTGACAAGTCAAGCGTGAGCAATACAACAGCATATTGAAATTGGCAGGAGTGCTCCTTTAAGCCTAAGGTATAGAGCTACATCCTGGCATTTATGGGGACGCCGAGAGCCACGCTGTTGGCTAATGGATGTCCAGGTCATGGGCAGTCATGGGTAAGTGGTTAGGCCGTCAGACTTGTAGCCCAAAGGTTTCCAGTTCGACTCCCGACCCGCCAGGTTGGTGGGGGAGTATAACCAGTG
>NC_085867.1:6599621-6604621 GCF_034702125.1 Engraulis encrasicolus | reverse complement strand
GGGGGTGTTGGTTGTATTCCCTAATGCCAGAGGTGCCACGACAAAAAAGGCTCTGTCCATTACTCCACCCATCCTCTGCCCCCCTTTCTCCCCCTTGGAGTCCTGAACACAGGTTGCGGGGGTATTGTCTGAGGCAGGAGAGGGGATGTGTTTAGTTACAGTCCCTGATGCAGGGCCGGCCTGTGATGAAAAAAAAAAAAGACCCGGGCATTTTCATTGCATAGGCTGGCACCTAACACTTTCATATCTTTACTGTCTGAATCCACTGTCTGTATTGTTGTAAATTGTCGGCCAGTCCCCAGAAAGACAATGAAAACAACAACAGCATTGGCCCCTGAAGACTGTTGGCCCACCGGGAAAATACCCTGTATGCCTGATCACCAGTCCATCCCTGCCCTGATGCCAGGGGGTACCTGCCAAGAAGGAGCAGGCTGCGTCCACTATTACTATCCATCCTCCACCGCCCACACCCTTCTGGGGTCCCACCCCTCCCCCCTCCCCGCTTCCGTCACCCACCTGTCCCCAATAAAGCCCCCTTGTCTCACGGCGAGGCTTGGGGGGGGGGGGGGGTGTGTGCCTCTCTCTGGCATCCGGAGATCTGACCAGTGCCAAGCGTGTGCATGCCAAGGTGGCTTGCTTCGCTACCTTCTCGACTCTACTGTACCCAGCCTCCGATTCTCATTTCCCCCTGCAACAGCTTGCCTCTTACCCCTCTGCGGGCGGTGGAAGTGGAGTGATGCTATTCATTAGGACAGGGGTTCTCACACTTCTTCAGCAGGGACCCCCTTTTGGACCTGAGAATATTTTCACGACCCCCCCACCCACAATAGTCTTAGCCTGATTTCTAGCAATATTAATGGATTGATTATTAATGGAAAATCTAGCAATTCACCTTTGGCTAAGGCCCGCCCTAAAGTGCTTTTTGACCAATCACAGTGCAGCAAAAGGACGACCTCGGACAAACCTCGGACAGTTTTGACAGCGCTCCATTGAACTCAATGCTGAAATCGCATGTTTTCAAGTAGTTAGCGAGATACGGTCGTATTATTATTAAAATATGATTGGAAATTGTGCCTGGGGTATTTGTGACAAAGGTGCAAGTTTCCCCGCGGTGTAAATAATGTGGTAATCGCTTTCCTCTTTACCTAAAACCGGACTAATATTACTAGCAGCTGGATAGTCTGCCTTGAAGGGTCTCGGCAGCCTCACACTCGACACACGGATCAAAAACATACTTTGTGTGCTCCAATCATGCCACCATCTCATTCGTGTCACTTTTCAGTAAGGTTTTAAGCAAACCACGAACCTGTTTCAGAGTAGGATTTTGGGTTTCTGACCTAATTAATGAAGAAACACCGCTAGCAAAGTTAACTATCGGTCACGGCAGGAGTGTTTTGACTAGCAGCTGATGGACGCTATTTTGATAAGGTACTGAAGATATCGACGTAAAAACGTTAACACATTTATGTGGTAGCTTTGAAGATGACTACAGCCATCACCGTTGTGTGATTTCGTTTTCGTCTAGCAAGTTTGAGTCAGGGCTCAAAAGATATGAGAGCTCGGCTTACCATGGTGCTGGTTACAATGCCTATCGATACCCATTATTAGAAGAGCCCATAACAGCTGTGATGCATCGCATGACCGTTCAGAAAATAAATACTTAGATTCACAATACTATGAATGCGTTTTTTATTTATTAGGAGTGAATAACTGCTGCGATTTGCAGTCACTGTATGAATCACGTTGATATTGAAAGTTTATCTGTCCGACCTAGCAACTGTAACTAAAGAGGGCGGGGCTTAGCCAAAGGCGAATTGTTTTGTCCATTAATATTGCTAGATTTTCCATTAATAGTCAACAAATAGACAACAAATACATCTAGTAGCAGTTAGCTGTTAACCTGTGGATGGGTTTTTATGTAATGTCCCTTTTGTCTGCAACCCCCCTTCAGGGCCTCCGCGATCGCCCCCAGGGGTCCCGACCCCCAGCTTGGGAACCACTGCATTAGGTGGAGTAGTGGCCAGTCATCATAAAGCGTGACATGTGCACCATTGATCCCCATGAATCTGTGAAATGTGTCCCCTCTTTAACCCCACTTTACACCGACACATGCATAGATGCACACACACACACACACCCACCCACACATGCATGCAAGCACGCATGTGCGCTCGCACGCACACACACACACACACACACACAGAGACACGCACGCACACACGCACACGCACACACACACACACACACACACACACACACACACACACACACACACACACACACACACACACACACACACACACACTGCAAAGGGGTTAATATTTTTTTCACGATTGAGTTTCTGTATAGCGAAGGTGTCCTTATAGGATTTCACAGAGGTTTGTTGGCAGCGGAGCAGGGGGACATCTTTGACTCTGCACTTACAGTAGTCATACTCTAATGTAGTCTTGTCCCTATATTCTCGTCACTGGTGTAATGTGATATGCCATGAGGTGGTGTCATGTCCCTCCATAAGATGCAGTTCTGGCCAGCGTCCCATGGACTTGGATGCTGAGGAGGGAGAGGACTGACGTACTGTACAGTAGCAGCAAGCAGGGCCGCTGACAGCTTTGGCTGGGCCCGGGACAAAGACATCTGAAAGGGCGCCAAATCCAATACATACAATATAATGAGGATCCAACCCCATCTCTCCCTGGGCTCAGGACAACGGACCCCTTTGTCTCTTCCCTGCCGGCTAGCCTGGCAGCAAGTACACTGTAAGGCCAAGAATGAGTAAATAGCCTGCCATTGACACAGAAGCCATAAGTGCATGGGCATTATGCCATGACCTGATTTGGTAATGCTGCCAAAATGCTCTCCCTGTGGCAGTGCTCTCCCCTGAAGCTTCCCATGTGTTAAAGGGACACTGTGTAGAATATGGCAATAGATACTGCAACTCTTCTGCTCATTGAAAGGATGCTGCCTATTACCAAATTTGATCTTTTCATGAATATTTCTTAAATAGTTAATGATTAATACATGAGAAATAATACTTACATAATGACTAACTCGTGATTTACTAAGGTTTAACTAATGTTAAAATAAGGCTTAACTAAGGCTTACCTTATGCTTAACAAGGAGTCCTTATTATAAAGTGTTACCCCAATACTTACTAGTATAACCTGGCACGACCCCCCTAGCACCCCCTCGTGGCCCCCCAGGGGTCCCCGGCCTCCACTTTGAAAACCGCTGGTCTAGTTTAGATGTACTGTGTTGAATTGACACATACAGTATCTTACAGCGTCCCTACCTCCTTTCCCTCCATACTCCTCTGTCCCTACGTCCACTCTTCTCTTCTCTTGTCTTACTTATCCCTCTCTCTGACACTCAGGCATGGTGGGGAGGGTGGCGGAGCATTATATGGCTGTCTTGTATGGATGTCTTGCGGAGGCACTTTACATTTTATTCAAAGCGCAGCAATGTCCCTGTATCTGTGAGATTTGGCCACAGTCCCATAGAGTAGGAGGCAGAGAGGAGAGGAGTAAGGGGTGGGGTGGAGAGGCAGAGAGGGGAGGAGGAGGGGGGGGGGGTAGGTTGACTAGGAGGCAGAGAGGAGAGGGGGAAGGGGTTGGTAGAGAGGAGGAAGGGATGGCGTGGAGAGCTTGACTAGGCAACAGGGCTTGATGTTAGCGTTTTTGCTCACCGGCCACTGTGGCTTGTGGTTTTCTCGAGTCACAAGGCGTTCAGCCTTTCTGCTAGCTAGACGTTTTCTTTATTTTCTTTAGAATATCCTTGCATTCTTATACAAACAATTGATGCAAGAATAAATTGACCTTTATTGATAAGAATAAAATACCTTTCAAAGTGGCTAGTAAGACTGAAACGGCTACAAGTCACAGCCAAGTTTTACCAGCATTTGACTGGTCTCAGGTGCCAGTGTCAAGCCCAGCTAGGCAGAGAGGAGAGGAGGAAAGGGTTGGGTAGAGAGGAGGAAGGGGTGGAGAGGCAGAGAAGAGAGGAGGAAGGGGTGGGGTGGAGTGGCTGACTTGGAGGTAGAGAGGAGAGAAGGAAGGGGTTGAGTAGAGAGGTTAAGAGGAAAGCAGGAAAGGGTCGGGTGGAGAGGTTGCTGGGTTTCTGAGTAACAAGAAAATAGGGCCAAGGGCCAAGCAAGTCAATACCCCGACCTTGACACACAAAAGTACAACAGCTATCAGGGGGCGTTATGTCACGACCCAGTTTGGAAATGCTGTCAACAGGCTCTCGCTGCCCTCAAATGTGAGTTCACTGGCAGCCTTTGGATTGGTCATTTCATAGAGGTTGTGTAGCCTCATCCTGAATGTACCGTCATGTAAGGTACAATACAATTGAATAGTACAGAAGGTCTTATATTGTCACTGTAGCCTTCACATGTACAAGGATACTCCACGTGTACGATGATCAGACCCGCTGACAGCTTTGGCTGGGCCCGGGACAAAGTCATCTGAAAGGGCCCCCTCACCCAATACATTCAATGTAATGCAGACTCCATTATGGGCTCCTCATCTCCCCGGGCCCGGGGCAGCTGATCCCTTTGTCCCCCCTTGTCAGCTTCCCTGACGATGATACTGAAGCATCTTATTCAACATCTGCAACATGTTCTTTATGCCCACACTATTTATTTACAACAAAGAAACATGAGTCTCAATGAGTCACAATGATAATGGGAGTTGGAGTTTCCTAGTTGGGCTTTAATTTTTTTTTCAATCTCTTAGCTGCATTCACATAATGTAGATTGGCCACATGGGGGGGGCAGTGTGGCTCAGGTGGTAGAGGAGCTTGTTTGGCAACTGGGAGCCGTGCTCTGCCTGACCCCATTGATACGTCCTTGAATAAGATACTTCACCCCGAAAATGTCTCGGGGGCATGCTGGAATCTTTTGTAGCGGTCACTGCTACTGGTGTGTGAATGTAAGTGCTTTGAGTGCTTGAAAGGAGTTCAGAATACAGTCCATGTGCCTACATTATGCTTGAATCTAACACTGT
>NC_085867.1:6587121-6589621 GCF_034702125.1 Engraulis encrasicolus | reverse complement strand
AATGCATGCATACACACGGTAACAGGAACAGACAGACACACACACACTCACACACACACACACACACACACACAAACACTTACCATCACACACACACACACACATGTCATGAAGGGGGACAAGCTGAGTGGAATAAGATGGACTGTCTCTCATTTTTTAAGCTGCCATCGGGGACCGTGATGAATGAGTGGAGATACATATATTGAGCCCTAACTGGTTTAAAAACATACACACACACACACACACACACACACACACACACACACACACACACACACACACACACACACACACACACACACACACACACACACACACACACACACACACACACACACACACACACACACACATGTACACACACACACATGTACACACACACACACACACACACACACACACACACACACACACACATAAACACAAGGACGCTGGGTCCATTCTAGTGATAAAGGCTGACAGGCTCCCGCGGCTGTACATGTGTGCCGTAATTACCCCGATTACTGCGGGGAACTAATCATACATGTCAGCCTCGTCAAGGATGCGCCGCCCACGTTAGCCAATGGCTGCCTGTCAGAGATTGGGAGTTGACCAATGGGTATCTGTAGAGGATCTGGCATTAACCAATGACTGGTCTGCTCTGAACTAATCATACATGTCAGCCTCGTCAAGGATGCGCCGCCCGCGTTAGCCAATGGCTGCCTGTCAGAGATTGGGAGTTGACCAATGGGTATCTGTAGAGGATCTGGCATTAACCAATGGCTGGCCTGAAGTGGAGCTGACGTTAACCAATGACTGGTCTGTTGAGGTTTTTGGCGTTAATGAATGCCCGTCTGTCTCTCCAGCGAATAGCCACCATAGCTGGTTTCTTTGTGAAGTAATATAAATTAAATTCTTATACATTGAAAGAAGACTCACAGACCCATAGACCATCCGGCTGATGGGCTGGCTGACGAGCCAACAGACTGACCAACTGACCCACTGAAATATTAGCATGTAGCAGTCAAGTAAAAAGACACTCCTCGCTCCACCAAAAAAGTAGTAGCATTTTCTATGAAGCTTGTCTTCATATACTTGTCATACAGTAAGTCTTCATAGGATTCATAAGAGTGATGACAATGATAAAGGGTTGTAGAACAGTCATAGAACATACTATCTGAGGTAAGGATTAAGATGAAATACCTACGTATCTTAAAAGAAGGCTGAAGACAATTATTTAAATCTTTTCTACAAGCTATGCTATTTCTCCTTTTTACATATCCACTCTATGCTACTCAACTCTACTCTACTCTACTGTGCTCTACTCTACTCTACTCTAATGTGCTCTACTCTACTCTGCTCTACTCTACTCTACTCTTCTTTTCTCTATTCCACTCTACTCTACTTTACTCTACTCTACTCTACTCTACTCTACTCTACTCTACTCTGCTCTACTCTGCTCTGCTCTACTCCGCTCTACTCTACTGTGCTCTACTCTACTCTACTCTACTCCGCTCCTCTCCGCTCCGTTCTACTCTGCTCTGCTCTACTCTAATGTGCTCTACTCTAATGTGTTCAGGGCCGGTTATTAGCATAGGCCGGCTAGGCGGTCGCCTAGAGCGCCATGTGAAGAAGGGGCGCCGAAATGGCGCTCTCCTATGCGTAATTTTGCGATATGAAGTTTTTTTATGAAGTCGCAATCAACAAAGAGTGGCGAAAGCGCTCCTCACGGCAAAGCGCCCCTCAGCCAATAGTAATATCTCTTCCAACTGTCTCTGGGAAGTCTGTGAACCAATAAACAGACAGTTCTGAGAAAGGGGGCGGGACGAGTGACAGCGTGCGGTCTATTTTGAATTTGGAGACTCACTCGAGAGACAGAGGGGGCAAGCGCAAACAGTAGTGCTGCTCTGCTGGATGGAGATTATTATGTTCTCATTAAACCACTCATTGCATGATGCAGGAGTTTCAGAGGGTGTTTTGGAACTATGTGATTTAATCAGCAACCGTTTGTGATTATGGAAAGCCTAATAGTTATGAGGTTACTATTTGGAATTAGAGAGAAAAAGAGCTTTGTTTTTGATCAGAAAAATCGCTAGTTAGCATGCTAACATTAGCCAAGTATGCCAAGCAATGAAATCCAGTAAAGTAGCTGTTAGTAGCCTACTCACTACTCACTAACACCCACCTGATATCATAATACTTGCTTAGGTTGACAAGCAATGTAAAGTAAGACTGGTGCAATGTTTAAAACAATTTTAGCTGCCATATCTCCTTCCATCCACATGAATTACCTGCTTGTTGTAAGCTTAAAAAAAACATTAATTTCCAGACCAGAATGACATAGCCTACATTAATCATGTAACAGAACCATGCACAGCAGACAAGTGAGGCTATTTACTATATTTTGTATATTATGAAATTCAATAGCGTGACAGCTCTTCTCCCTTTCTCTCACCCTGTCCCTCCAAACACATAGATAGCCCCCTTCTCATTCTCCTACTCACAAATGCACCACTATTTC
>NC_085867.1:6579621-6582121 GCF_034702125.1 Engraulis encrasicolus | reverse complement strand
GTATATATGTGCATGCATGATTCATCAACCCATTCAGTCCTACTGGTGTAGAACGAATTTAGCAGATGTAGACAGAAAAAAAAACAAACGCAGTTCGATTTAGAATCTTTAATTAGTCCACAGATGCCACGGGTGAGCGCTTCCAATTACTGACATGATGGTATGGCCGCTGTCAGGGCCGGCGACTGACTCGGCTGAGCCCCAGAACAAACACATGTGAAAAGGGCCCCCTGTTTTTATAATACATGCTGTGTACAGAGTTTGACAATCTCTTCCTGGGCCCTGGACACCATACCCATTTGCTACCCCCCCTGTTGGAAGGTCTGAGTGCTGGTGGAAGTCGAAGATGGCGGAAGGCGGAGGGCGGGGGAGGGGGAGGGGGAGTGCGTCTTGATTCTTGCTAAGCAAAATCTCTGGGTGTTCATCATTCAACGGACAGGCTTTTACTGGACGCAATCTCGGAGCAAAGAACACAAGACACATTTCCCCTCTCTGCACTAATGGATAGACAGACGGACGGATGGACGGACGGACGGACGGACGGACAGACGAGAAAGGCACATTTCCCCTCTCTGCCCTAATAGACAGAAAGACGGACGGACAGACAGACAGACATACTGACAGACAGACACAGTGGAAGCTGCGCATGTTGATATAGTCGGGGCTCACAGGCTCCGCTTGGTCTCTTATGGTTTTTAAGGCCGGGGAAATGTAATGAGACATATGCCCACAGTTTCACGGATATGAATTATGTGTGCAAATATGGATGGATCTGTGTGCAAGGGTGACTCTATGTAGCTCTCTCGGGGATTGTGTATGTGTGTGTGTGAGTATGGGATTGTGTGTGTGTGTGTGTGTGTGTGTGTGTGTGTGTGTGTGTGTGTGTGTGTGTGTGTGTGTGTGTGTGTGTGTGTGTGTGTGTGTGTGTGTGTGTGTGCGTGCGTGCGTGCGTGCGTGCCTGCGTGCGTGCGTGCGTGTGCATTCATGCATATGTGTGCATGTGTGGGTGTATGTCTATGCTGTGAATCTCTCTCTCTCTCTGTATGTCTCTCTCTCTCTCTCTCTCTCTCTCTGCATCTCTCTCTCTTTCTTTCTCTCTCCTTCTCTCTCTCTCTCTCTCTCTCTCTCTCTCTCTCTCTCTCTCTCTCTCTCTCTCTCTCTCTCTCTCTCTGTTGTGATGTTTCCTGTGGGAATGTGTTTGGTGTGAGCGTGCGAGTGTGTTTGTGTGCAAATGCATTTCAACATCCTTTTAGACATGCTAACATATTCCGTCTTTATACTTAAGCGGCCAGTCAGTAGATGGGTATGTTGTGTGTGAGTGAGTACTGTGCTTCTTATGTATGTGTGTGTGTGTGTCTGTGTGTGTGTGTGTGTGTGTGTGTGTGTGTGTGTGTGTGTGTGTGTGTGTGTGTGTGTGTGTGTGTGTGTGTGTGTGTGTTGTGTGTGTGTGTGTGTGTGTGTGTGTGTGTGTGTGTGTGTGTGTGTGTGTGTGTGTGCGTGTGTCCGTGTGTGCATGTGTGTGTGTGAGAGAGAGAGAGAGTGAGAGAGAGAGTGAGAGTGTGAGAGAACAAGTGCCGTGCTTCTTATGCATGTGGCTGTTTGTCAGGCACTTGAGCACAAGGGTGGGCAGGCATGCACGCATGTTGCCCATAGCCGTGGGAACTAGGGGTGCAGGGGGTGCGGCTGCACCCCCTCCTGTGAGCTGAAACGGAACACAGGACGCTAAAAATGCGTTAAAATGCAAGAAATTGCAAGGACCCCCAGACCCCCCCGTCTTTCCCTACTGCATAGGCGCCGAAACCGTGGGTGCTCCAGGGCCCGGGCACCCACGGGAATCGGTGGGCACCCACGGTGAATCTGTGGCACCCATCGAGCACCCACGGACAAACCCGAGCACTAAAGCAGTATTATTCGCGAGAGAACTTTAAAGATGAAATGGCGTTTGCATTAGGCCTATAACTGTCATTTTGTAACGTAAGGTATTATAATTTGTCATCTTGTAACAAGATACTTCACGCGCCGATCCTTTTTCCCCCCTGTGGCGCGTTGCTCTTCTACACAATCAGACAGTAACCATAGAAACGGTGTTGGATTGACCATATGGCATACAGGGCTTTTGCCCAATGGCCTTGATGACTCCCCTCAATGGTATCAGTCCTTATGATGATAGCAGACCTCTTCGAGATAGCAGACATTGATAAAACATGATGTTAGATACAGAAAAGTATTACATTAGTAAAATCCAGTTGAATGCCTCAGGGACTAATCTAGACTGAAAATGCCCGACATGAATTTTCAGAACAGTTCAGCGTCTATGCAAACGGTTCAGAAGAAGAGTTCTAACTGATCACAGGCTGTGTTGGGCTGTGTGAAGCTGTTTGGTTATATTGCGTTATTTCACAAGTTATGGAAGTTATGGAAAGATCTAAACCTGCTTTTCAGTAGGCCTACAAGCTAGGACTTCTTACAGACAATTGGTTTGCAGTCGGAAAGTTTAGTC
>NC_085867.1:6569621-6577121 GCF_034702125.1 Engraulis encrasicolus | reverse complement strand
GTATCTGACTGCCTGTCAACAGCTTACGTCCAGCCCCCCATCCCCCATGCCCCATGAAGCAGGACTGGACTGGGGGAGAAATAGAGCCCGGCCCGGGCACTTCTGACTTAAAGGGGCCCCTCATAGTTAGCGGTGCAGAACTGACTCAACGGTGGGCCCCGCACCCTCGTTTCCCCCTATTTTCAGAAAAGTAAAACAAAAATCTTTACTTTTCTGAAAGTAGGGGCCCACAAGGGTGCAGGGCCCACCGGGAAATGCCCACTATGCCAGGTGGCCAGTCCAGCCCTGTCGTGAAGTCTGCCTGGCTGAATATGCCTCCACAGACAGCTGATTTTCCCCCCTTTTTTTCTCCCTTTGCTGAAAGGTTTTCCGCATGGTCGTGTTTCTTTCTCCTTTTCAAATAGGCGAGATTTACCGTATGTGGAGCTTTCGCAGTGATTGATAAGTTGTTGCTAAGACCCCCTGCCTTTAAACCTTGCTTCCCTTTCAACCTAATGCCCAGTGTTGCCTTGTCATATCCTTTCCTGCAAGCTGTCACTGGTCTGACAAATTCTCCCCCATGTTTTATGCTAGTGTGGTTACTTATGAAGCTCTAGAAGACTCTGCTGCATTTGCTTTCTTGGCAAAAAAAAGTGGGCGAAGACGAACTGTGTTCAAGATTAAAGGAAAAATATACTTAATCCAGTATTACGTGTAACTCCTTTTAGGGTGAAATACAAATATACCCGATGTTGTTGCACACAGAGATTAACAAAATTACTTATTGCTGTGGGATTTATGTTGTAGCATGAAAGCGTAATGCGTTGCCAATGATAACACCCCCCCCCCCCCCCAAAAAAAATGCAATGTCCCAATTCTTACCCATAGAACGAGCTAGCTAGATAGATAGATAGATAGATAGATAGATAGATAGATAGATAGATAGATAGATAGATAGATAGATAGATAGATAGATAGATAGATAGATAGATAGATAGATAGATAGATAGATAGATAGATAGATAGATAGATAGATAATACGTCAATTGGGACCATTTATTCTCAAATTAATGTGGAATTAACACTGCTTTTTCATCTGTGCCGGTCTAAAGAACATCACTAAGGCTACAGCAGCATCAGCTCATGAGCCAACCCATGACTGCTGTAATGCAGTGATTACTGTAGCACTGTGAGCAAGTGGAGAGAGTTCAGCTGTAGGTTATGAGAAGCACAACAACAGTTTGCTCTCTCGGCCAATGTGAGTAAATATTTACACGGCAGTGTTTGCGCTTCGTTGGGCACAGCTGCTCCATAAAGCACTCACACCCCCCATCACCCACACCCACCCCCCCACACCCCGCCTCGCCCCCTTCGCCCCCACCACCACCATCACCCACCGCCCCCTGACCCCAACCCAACCCCCCCCCCCCCCCCCTCACCCACCACCTCTTCTGCCCCACACTGTTTTAATTGGCATCCTCATCAGCCGGTGCAACTGTATGGTACAGTGCTAAAGCCAGAGGAAATGGATTTTTCAACAGAGGGTCACAAGTTTACTGGTGCATCTCATAATGACTATTTAACAAGGTGGTCGGGGTTTTGATGGTCATAAATAAATAAAATAATGATGACACCAATTTAGCAGAAGCATATGCACACCTGTAGGTCATCCCTGCACAGGTTACCACTTGAGACTCAAACCCTCAACCAGCCGGTGCAACTGTATGGTACAGCGCTAAAGCCAGAGGAAATGGATTTTTCAACAGAGGGTCACACATTTACTGGTGCATCTCACTAGCCTGGGCGAAAGTGACTGTTGACTCCATCAAACAGTGGGGCAAAAGCCAAGAGGAATCCGTCCCCGTAGAGGGTGGGAGATGGTCTGATCTTACTCTGCCATTTAAATTCATTGGAGTTCCGAATTCAATTAAAACCCATATTGTGCTTTATCAGCATGTCTGTTAGGATATAGCGTTGCAAAAGCACCAAAATAGCAAAACAAAAGTGTGAATATAGTTACCTTAATCGGGTGACCTTCGCGGGTGAGTTCTGCATCACCAGTCTCAACTGTTTGCTGATTGGCTAAACAGTGAGCGAACCGAGCAGGGAGGCTTTTGCCAGACTAGGTGCGGAGCCAACATCTTTGGGTGGAGTACATAGGATGGCGTCACCAGGCTAGCATCTCACTACATTAGTACTACATTATACTTAGCTGACGCTTAAAAAAAAAATCCAAAGCGACAATTATTTTACAGGGTATTGGTTACAGCCCCTGGAGCAGTGTGGGGTCAGGTGCCTTGCTCAAGGCCACTTTGGTCAGGGCTGGAGGTGTAGAGAGACCTGCAACCCTCTGCTTTTACGTCCACCACCCTAACCATTAGTCCATGGCTGCATCTCATAATGACTATTTAATAAGGGGTCGGGGTTTAGGTTGTCAGAAATGATTAAAATAATGATACACCAATTTAGCAGAAGCATAAGCATAGGTCATCCCTGCACATGGTTCCATAATGACTGTGATGGGGGGATGAAAAGCTTTATAATGGGCTCACCGTTATAGCGATTGGCTCATAAGACTAAGAACACACTGTTATCATGCATCATACATGGGCAGTCATGCCATTAGCTGTAGTTGTGCCACCCTGACGTGTGCTACTACTAAAACGTCATTGACCCACAAACAGTTGAGGATACTTACAGTATTCTACAGTTAGGGATGCAAACGATTAATCGATTAATCGACTTTAATCGATCAATGCGTTAATCGATTAAAAAACGTTAATCGCAATGAATCATCAATTCAACTGACAAGAGACCCAGGTGAAATGGGCATGTGAAGAGTGTGTGTGAAGAGGGGTGTGAATAGTGGGAATATGTAAATCAACTTTGGATTGAAGAATTGAAATAGAATTTATTTAAATGTGGTATTTTATCTCAAATTTTAATTAAAATGTTTAGATTGAGTAGTTTTTTTTCGAGAAACATTGAGATTTCGGGAGGAAAACGCAGCGTATCAATTAATCCTAAATTGATCGATAAGGCTATCAACTAATGATTAATGAATTAATCGATAATTTGCACCCCTAGCTACAGTTGTACAAATATCTTGTATATTTGCTGTATGATATCTTGGCTACATAGGCTGTTTGGATTGCATTCCTAGAAAGTGTTTGCATTGTTTTTTTTATTTTTTTATTTTATTTATTTGTAGCATTATGCTAGCAGTTTGGTATTCCTCTCACACGTGCAGCCTTGCCCAGGCTCCTCTGGTGTGGAGCAGCCAGGTTCTCATGTCTCTGGGTGCCGTGTCAGGGCAGTGCACTCAAGGTTACTACCATTTACCAAGAAGCTCACAGGGAGGGCCCCTGTTGCCCTCTCCAGGAAGAGTGGCACCTCCTCAGAATGTCAATTCACCTCCTCCTCCCTGCTCCTCCCTCCTCCTCCCTCCCACTTCCTCCTTCCTCCCTCCACAGAATGCCAATTCTCCTCCTCCCTCCCTACTCCTCCCTCCTTCCTCCTCCTCCCTCCTCTCTCCCTCCTCCCTCCCTACTCCTCCCTCCTTCCTCCTCCTCCTCCCTCCTCCTTTCTCCCTCCTCCTCTTCCTCCTCCTCCCTCCCTCCCTCCTCCTCTTCCTCCGCTGAGAGGAGAGGTCAGCTGAGGATGGTCTGAGCACATCACTGACCACAGTTCAAACCGGTGTGTTGAAGCCTGTACTGAACAGGGCTGTTCTGGGGGAGAAATAGGGCCCGGGCACTTTTGGCTTAATTAAAGGGGCCACGCATAATTAGCAGAACTGACTCTCACCGGTGGGCTCCGCACCCTAGAAGGCCCTATTTTCAGAAATTAAAATAGGGGCCCACGAAGGTGCAGGGCCCACCGGTGAGTCAGTGGACTGGGGGAGAAATAGGCCCGGGCACTTTTGTTTTAAAGGGGCCCCTCATACTACATAGCAGAACTGACTCACCGGTGGGCCCGCACCTTAGTGGGCCCTATTTTCAGAAATAACGGCCCACGAGAGTGTGGGGCTCACCGGGAAATGCGTGCTATGCCAGATGGCCAGTCAAGCCCTGAACCTGAAGAACCTTTCAATTCCCATGCAAAGGAAGTCATGAAGGGAATACAAGTCACACAATTACAGACTTCTGTACTGACAGACTTACAGACTCTCATCTGCTTCCGAACATCCGTCCATGGGGTTGCAATTCATAATCTCTAGTGTATTCCTTTTTTCATTCTTGAAAAGCTTTTGGCATTGCAGTGTCTTTGATACCTGTCTAGCCTTTGTAATGAAATATTTTATATCGCCTTCGCACAATCACCCTTTCAAAGCAAGCGTCCTATTCATGCCAAAAAGCCTTTCGCACACAACAAAGGTAAATGAACACGCTATAGCTATGATGCTTTATCGGTTTGCTGGGTTGTAAAACTGCAACACAAATGACTTCGCCCTCAGGTGCTGCAAGAGGGTCTTTTTTTTAGACCAATATAAGTGAAGTAGCATTTAGGGAACCCTCATAATTTCAAATGTCAGTGTGGAAAGTCACTCCTGAACTA
Organism: Engraulis encrasicolus; assembly: GCF_034702125.1. NCBI lineage: Eukaryota > Metazoa > Chordata > Actinopteri > Clupeiformes > Engraulidae > Engraulis > Engraulis encrasicolus. The sequence continues at coordinate 6,572,588 of NC_085867.1, read as the reverse complement.
CCTGTGCACCGTGACCGGTGTTAACTTCCCGATCGTTAACAATTTTGACTTGGCATACACAAAGCGTTTTTGTTTTTGACCCATTTTCCATAAATTACACAGAGGAGCAGCAGTCAGTGGCACTGCCGGCACGACAGCCACGCAGGGATGCCGACATGGGGACAAAGGGGTTGCTTGTCCCAGGCCCAGGGAGAATGGGGGCCAGCAAATGGGTCCTCATTATATTGCATTAGTTGGGCGAGGGGGCCCTGCACATGACTTTGTCCCGGGCCCAGCCAAAACTGTCAGCGGCCCTGCTACCACGTAGAGTGCGTTCGTCCTCTGGGAGTGCTACTGGTACTACAGTATATTAAAGTTCACGAGACACTTTATGGAGAGGCGAGAGAAGAGAAATAGTGGGCTCCTGGTCACTGCATCATCCTAATGTGATGGCAAGGCAAGGCAAGGCGAGCGAGGCGCGCCTGCTGCATCATCCCTCATTACAGTGATGGGCTTCAAAAACACCACCGTTCACAGGGCCGGATTACAGTAAGATGGCCTGGAGCCCTAGGCTTCAGGTTGCTGTGGGGCCCCCTGTAGGAGAATTTCTTTGACAAATTTACATAGACAGTCTCATAATTACGAGCTAGGATTCAAGGACAATATGTTTCCAATGGTGAAGGGAATTATTAAATAGACAGAATCCTACCCATCCACAATCTTCCTCCTCCACATCTTCCTCCTCCTCCTCATCATCCTCATTCTCTTCCTCAACGTCTTTCTCTTCATCTTCCTCCTCTTCTCTTCTCTCCTCTTCTCTTCTCTTCTCTTCTCTTCTCTTCTCTTCTCTTCTCTTCTCTTCTCTTCTCTTCTCTTCTCTTCTCTTCTCTTCCATCCATCCATCCATCCATCCATCAATCCATCCATCCATCCATCCATTCCTCTTCATCCTCTTCCTACTCCTTATTCATCCCTCCTGCTCCTCATCCTCTTCTTCTGTTCTCCTTCTCCTCCTCTCCTCCTCTTCCTTAAAAACACCACCCTTCATGCACAGGGCCGAATTAAGATGGCCTGGCACCCCTAGGCTACGGGTTGTTGCCCCCCCCCCATTTTTTTGTGACAAATTTACATAGACACTCTCTTAATTACAAGCTAGGATTCAAGGACAATATGTTTCCAATTGTGAAGGGGATTATTAAATACACAAAAAACTGCACTGAGCAAGACAGAAGAATTTTTCCTCCTTGCAGGTAGGGGCCCCTAGGCTGCAGCCACATCTAGCCTGTGGGGGCCTCCTCATCCTCTTCTTTTGTTCTGTTCCCCTTCTCCTCCTGCTTTTATTAGACCACACTGTCGTAGAAAACTAACTGAAAAAACGGGGAAAAAATTGGGACAAGAAAAATAGTTTACAAAAGTTGTCTTGCACCAATGGGATGGAATTTTTCATTCTGTCTTTTTGCATAGGTAATGTATTGCCAATGCAACAACCTGCCTTGGTGTGAGTGTTTGGGGGCTTGGGGAGCGGGCCGTGAGAATTTTGGAAGTATAAGTATGTGTATACACGGGTGCGTGCGTTCGTTTGTGCGTGTGTCAGTGAGTGTGTGTGTGCGAGCGTGCCTGTCTCTGTGTGTGTCCCTGTGTGTGAAGTTTAAGTATGTGTGTACGTTTGTGCGTGTGTGTTCGTCTGTTCGTCCGTGTGTAGGTGTGTGCGTGTGTGTGTGAGTGCGTGTGTGCATGGCGTGCCTGTCTCTGTGTGTGTCCCTGTGTGTGAAGTTTAAGTATGTGTGAACGTTTGTGTGTGTGTGTTCGTCTGTTCATCCGTGTGTCGGTGTGTGCGTATGTGTGTGAGTGCGTGTGTGCGGGGCGTGCGTGTCTCTGCGTGTGTCCCTGTGTGTGAAGTTTAAGTATGTGTGTACGTTCATCTCTTCGTGCGTGTGTCGATGAGTGCATGTGTGTGGGCGTGTGTATGTCCCTCTCTGTGTGTCCCTGTGTGTGTGTGTGTGTGTGTGTGTGTGAGGGGGGGGGCTCCTGCTTGCCTATGCACCCCCAAGGACGGCCATTTTTCAACGAATGCCATCCCCCCCTGGCAGAGCATTCTTCTTAAATCTCTTAAGTTGCGATGAGAACAACGCTAAGCAAATCAACTGGAGAGTGCCATGAATATTGCAACAGCAGCCTCAAGGCCCGAACCCTGATGCCCCAGACAGACACATACACACACACACACACACACACACACACACACACACACACACACACACACACACACACACACACACACACACACACACACACACACACACACACACACACACACACACACACACACACACACACACACACATGAGTGCACGTAGACACACAAACACGCACGCACGCACGCACGCACGCACACACACACACACACACACACACACTTGGAGGGAGGAGGATTAGTTTACGGCTGCCTCCAGTGCCACTTCAACACAGGGGAATATGCATTAGACTGATGCTCCACAGCCGCAGCCGCACGCCTCTTGTACACATCCATAAATGCATAAGTCCTTGGAGTAAGGTGTGGAGGAAGGGGGAGGTGGGCAGACGGTGGAGTGGGGGTGGAGGGAGGGGGGGGGTGTTGGAGGGAGTAGGGACTGGGCAGCCTGGGGTGTGTGTGTGTGTGTGGGGGGGGTTTATTGGTGTCTGTCGATGTATTTGTGTGGGATACAGTACATTACTGCCTATAACTACCTGTATTCCAATGTCCCTTGAGCAAAGCAAGATAGTACGAGTAAGGTGTGGAGTGTGGGCGGCCGGTGGAGAGGGGTGGTGGAGGGAGTGGGGGCTGGGCAGCAGAGTGTGTGTGTGTGTGTGGGGGGCGGGGGGGTTGGGTGGGGTCTCAGTGTCTGTCACTTGCAGCAGAGATGACTGTCATGGCATAGGCAGAGGAGGAGGCAGACACACGGGATTGGCCAGCTGGATGGGTTGAATGAATAGTGTATGGTGAACGTA
>NC_085867.1:6544621-6564621 GCF_034702125.1 Engraulis encrasicolus | reverse complement strand
CGTGTCCTTTTGATGATCCCCATGCCATAATACGTAATAATGACAGAACTAGGTGACTGCAAAACAACCCCCTCTACTGGGCACACCCTGGTACTGTCGTCTAAAACCGCATGAGCGGTCAGGTCATGCATTCTCCCTTCGTCCTCCCTGACCGAAATATGTGCCCCTGGGTAAGATTGTAGCTATTGCTAATTAAATCACAGCCAATTCCTCCATGCCATCATATATACTTTTATACACTGGTTTTGGAGGTGCATTAAACAAATCACATCATGTCCCTAATCCATAATATTGTTGAAACCCAAACCACTAGGCCTATAGGCCGACCTATCAGCTGCGCTCTACACAGCCCAAACACAGATGCACAGAGGGGATTACAAACGAAATTCCACACAATTATTTAGGGAGAAAGAAAGAAAGAAAGTGCATTTTATTTGAAGTAGGATGAAAGATGGCTTATTAGATTCGGATGCCGCAAGAGTGTATGGGATCAGGGAAGCTGACACGGGGGACAAAGGGGTCAGTTGCCTTGGGCCCAGGGAGAGGGGGATCCAGAATCGGGTCCTTATTATATAGTAGTGTTTATTGATCCGGGACCCTTTCAGATGTCTTTGTCCCGGGCCCAGCTAAAGCTATCCTATCAGCAGCCCATGTTGAGATTTCATTCAGAGAGCTGATGATGGTTGGTGTAGCCAGGGAAGCCGACAAGGGGGTACAAAGGGGTCCCTTGTCCCGGGCCCAGGGAGAGAGGGAGTGCATAATTGGATCGTCAGTACATTCTATTGATTGGGTTTGGGGCCCTTTCAGATGTTTGTCCTGGGCCCAGCCAAAGCTGTCAGCGGCCCTGGGTTTAGCTTAGCAAGGCGTGTTTCTCTCCAAAAAAGATGTGTGAACTTATTCCCGCAGCACCAGCGTAGTTTAGTCTTCATTATTCATGGTGGGAGCGTAACAGATGTTAACTAATTTAACCAGTGAACTTCCCCCTCTTCCTATCAAAAGCAAGCAAGCAAGACGCACCACGCACACGGCTCCAGCAGTGCAATAGATCAAGTATTCAGTAAATCTCATTACTTCTGTCTGCTCACGTTTTTTTTTTAAAGGCACTCTCTTTTCTTCATCATCTTTTGCTTCCCTGGGAAGTAGAACGGCTTTGGTCTTTCCTGACATGATAGGCTTTCTAAGCCTAACTAAGTGCAGAGAGGAGGGGAGGCAGGGCTGGGCTGTGGGAGAAATAGGGCCCGGGCACTTTTTTGCTTATAAGGGCCCCCCCATAATTAGAAGTGCAGAACTGATTCACCGGTGGGCCCCGCACCCTCGTTGGCCACTATTTTCAGAAATGTAAAAAAAAAATGTTTTCCTTTTTTTTTCCTTTAACATTTCTGAAAATAGGGGCCCACGGGGTGCGGGGCCCACCGGGAAATGCCCGGTATGCCAGATGGCCAGTCCAGCCATGAGGGGAGGAGAGGAGGGGAGCTGGAGGAGGGGAGGAGGGTTGGCTATTAAATTATCCATGTAGTTATGTGCTATGTTGTTCAGCCCTCTCCCTTTGTAATGTCTCTACCCAATTCAAGTTAATTAAAACCTCATCAGAGGGAGAATTGCATAACTTTGATGTAATTAGGTAACGATGATCCGTTTCTCTTCCCTCATTTGTGTAACCCTACAGAGGTGGGAGAGGAAAGCCCTGTTGCAGTTGAGTGGTGCATCTGATTTCAGGGCTGGTGTCCACCAAATGCCTTTTTAGCGCTAAGAACAAAAAAATGTTTCCTAGACCCTACGCAGGTGTGACACGTGGATGTACGTAAATGTGAATTGAGCAGAAGATTATGGATCGTAGGGTTCTTTGGGGATTCTTTGGCTTGGTGCAGAGTTTGTCTGCTGATCATCAACTTACTATAGGGAAGTCATGGTTAAGCGGTTAGCAGGCGTCAAACTTGCAGCACAAAGGTTGCTGGTTCGACTCCCGACCCATCAGGTTGGTGGGGGAAGTAATTAACCAGTGCTGCTCTCCCGCATCCTTCTCCACGACTGAGATACCCTGAGCACGGTACTGCCATGCGGCACTGCTCCCTTGGCACGCCATTCTGCCTCCTTGCACGTGTGAGGCATAAATGCAATTTCCTTGTGTGCAGTGTGCACTTGTGTGCAATGGAGTGCTTCAATCACAATGGGAGTTGGAGTTGCCCAGTTGGACTTTCACTTTCACTACAGGTACAGTATGACCTTTGGATGGATACTGTAAATGCCACATATATGTGAGACTTGAATGTCACATGTGGTAAGACTTGTATGAGATTTTTATGAGGACACATCCTCCATCGTCCATCCTTGTTTACTGTATTGGATTTGGACTTAAAGGATAACTTCTGCCAATTTCTACATGCAGTTGTAATGCGCACACTACCGTGGACTTGTCAGTACCTGAGAATTTCTTTTTTTTCCTTCAGCCTTTTCTGAGATTCTGGTCATTGTAATGGGTGCAGACATTTGTTTACATTTAAAAAAAAAAAACTTGATTTAGGCCCAATAACATCCAAAAGGTTATGCAACATCATTAGACAACAGCAAACAGCGATACAACAGCGATATAATATTTGGAGTAGGCCTATATGTTAAGAAAGTTGTGGTGTCATTTACGTAACTCCAGGATCTATTAGATGATGTACTACCTCAAAGGGACACTGTGCAGGAAATGGTCAAAAAAGCTACTGCAACTATGCTGCTCATTGAAACTGGGTTGGCTATCGCCAAATTTGATATTTACATTAAAGTTTACTAAGTAATAGACAAATATTTTCTAGTATGGTCCAAGTAGAGTAATTTTTGCAGCTAAAAATGACTATTTTTGGAAATTCAAAATGGCGGACTATGGAGAAGATCCCTTTTCATGTATGAAAAGCGCAATTTTTCCAATCAAAATGAATAGGCCTACTTAGAATTTGATGGTGGTGGTAAGTATTCATGAAAAAGGTAACATTAGTGAATGGGCAGAATGCATTCTGGAAATAAACAACTAAACATCTCACACAGTGTCCCTTTAAGGTTATCTTGGTTCTGTACATCACAGGTCTGGATCATATCCAAGGCCAAACCCATCTCTCCCATCTCGTACCCATTTGTTTTCCCAATCTTCACTGTCCTATTGTAATAAAGGCAAAATTGCCCAAAAATATATGGTATTTAATATGATAATATAATAAGTCAGATTACATGTGTTATTCCAGACTTGGGAATAGCAAAAAAAAGAATCAAAGGGTTGTTGTTGTTGTTGTTTTCCTAGTAGGCCTAGTACTGTGTGTCTCACTGGCTGTGCGTTGTGTCGCCATAGCAACATGTAAGGGCTATCTTTTGTTGACAAGGTAGTCCATCTCACAGTGACCACACACTCCAGACAACTTCCAGGATGCTGCATAATATAGCCTCTGCCACAACACACACACACAGACACAGACACAGACACAGACACAGACACAGACACAGACACACACACACACACACACACACACACACACACACACACACACACACACACACACACACACACACACACACACACACACACACACACACACACACACACACATCTTAAAGCTCTAGACTTAAGACCAAATAATTGCTGCCATTCCGTTGTTATTCAATTTCCTTGCCTATTTGCTCTTCATTATGGCCAGCGTGAATTGTCCGCTCTTCACAGTCTTCAATCACTGTAAGATAAGATAAGCACAAAATGGCTTATTAGAGCTGTGCAACTACCACATTCACTGCCGAAAACAACTTGTTGTTGTGCTCTGGCGATTACCCATAGCATTAGCCATGACGGTTTCGAGATGACTATATTCCATCTGGCCCTTTGTAAACTGGGCATAGCCTGTTGTCAGGAGTCTGTTTGTGCGACAAAGCAGGTTAATTATATTGGGAAATGTATTTTTATCTAAAAAGGAGCATAATCTCATGAAATTGAGCCATGGGAGTAAGTAGCATACGTGTGTATATGGCAAAGTAAAGAAATACATTGTATTGATTGATAGGCATACTATTATGGAATTGATTGATAGACTATACTATTATGGCGAAATGACTAGTGTTATCTGTGAGGATTTTTATGTATGAATCTTAATCATCTTACTGTATGAATGGGGCAGTCATAGGTTAGCGGTTAGGGCGTCAGACTTGTAGCCCAAAGGTTGCTGGTTCGACTCCCGACCCGCCAGGTTGGTGGGGGGAGTAATTAAGCAGTGCTCTCCCCCATCCTCCTCCATGACTGAGGTACCCTGAGCATGGTACCGTCCTACCGCACTGCTCCCATGCGGCACCATTGGGGGCTGCCCCCTTTCACAGGTGAGGCATAAATGCAATTTCATTGTGTGCAGTGTGCAGTGTTCACTTGTGTACTGTGGAGTGCTGTGCCACAATGACAATGGGAGTTGGAGTTTCCCAGTTGGGTTCTCCCTTTCACTTTCACTTAATCAAAAGAATTTATTTTTAGAAGTCCAATCATAGAGGGTTTGATTGGGCTATCCTTTCAAATTTCATACCTTAGGAGTAGGCAATTAGGCTTGGACGGAGGCCGTTTATTTTCTGATAAGGGCATTGCTGCCTAGCCATGACCATGGTTTTCTACTGTACTTTCTACTTGTTTTGTATGTCCAAAACAAATTTCCCTTGGGATGAATAAAAAAAATCTTGAATTCTTGAACCTTATCCATCATGATAGGATGACTTCAACTGCTGTGACAATTGAAGTCATTTCCATACTGAACATAGCAGTTTAAGTTATCCTGGCAGCTAGATGGGACATTGATGGGCTATGAACGCGACACAGAAAAGTGGGAGTTGAATCCTAGGTTAAAAATGAAAGGAAAAAATTCCAAAGTAAACAGAAAAAAAGACATATCCAGAACTCAGTATTTTCATATCATGTCACCCCTCTCCTTTCTGCCTTTCAAACTTTAAAACAAGCAGAATATGCCTTCGAAGAAAAACAAGCTGTACTGCATACGCTTTAAAGTCCCAAAGATCTTTCAAATATTTTTTTGTTTATGGAATAAAAATAAATAAATGCTGAATATTTTCCTGAGCATTGGTTACAGAAAAATGCTGCTTCCCCCGTAGTATACTTGCAGACCTATGATTCTGAACATCTTCTTAAAGTGCTTTTTAACTTTATGAAGATGTAAGATGTTCAGAGATGCATCACACGGCTGTGAATGACCTTGAGATGAAAACATCTGCTTGTGTTGTGTTTGTGCAGCAGCATCACTCTGACTTATGTGTCTATTTCAAACCAGCTGTTGAAGTATTTGTTTTTTCTTTTTCAATTTCCTACAAATAGTTTCTTTTTGTTTCTCCTATAAAAATATATTTTTAAGCAGTTAAAAGTTGCATCAAAATATACCACTGGGTTTGCTACTCGTGTATAAAGATTTCTGTTGTGATACACAAGGACTCGTTACTTGTTTTGTTTTGTTGTAAACAAAGAACTATGGAAGTATGAAAAAGACAGACACTAGACACATTGGCAGGCAGGCAGGCAGGTACACACACACACACACACACACACACACACACACACACACACACACACACACACACACACACACACACACACACACACACACACACACACACACACACACACACACACACACACACACACACACACACACACACACACACACACACACAGAAAAGAGCACACACATGCACACAAGCACACACACACACTTATACAGGCATGCACATACGTACACACACATGCACCCAGACATGCACATAATAGTGTTTTCAAAACAAAGGTTCAGCAAATCGAATGAGTCTTGTATTATTCATTGTTTGTTTCTGCTCTGTTTGCATCACAATCAGCGGAGAAAATGTTATGCTCCGGCTTGGAAATCTCTTCCGAGGAGCACTACTAGCCATGGCGCCGGATGAAAGCTAAATTGCTTTTTCCATTTCGTTGTTTTTTTTTTCTCTTCCTCCGTGTCTTTGTCCTCTTCTTCATCTCCTCCTCTCTTCTCAGCTCTGTGTTGCCACTGGATGAGCTGGGTTGGGATGGGAGGTGTGTGTGTGTGTGTGTGTGTGTGTGTGTGTGTGTGTGTGTGTGTGTGTGTGTGTGTGTGTGTGTGTGTGTGTGTGTGTGTGTGTGTGTCTGTCTGTGTGTGTGTCTGTGTCTGTGTCTGTCTGTGTCTGTGTCTGTGTCTGTGTCTGTGTCTGTGTGTCTGTGTGTGTTTGCTTGCGTCAGTGGAGTAGAATAATGAGAGTAGGACCATGCACTACAACATTCCCCCACAATGCCAAGCTCCACTGGACCATCTCTCCTCTCCTCTCCTCTCCTCTCTCTTCTCTCCTCTTTTACCCTCTCCTCTCCTCTCCTCTTTTCTCCTCTTTTCTCCTCTTTTCTCCTCTCTTCTTTTCTCCTCTCCTCTCCTCTCCTCTCCTCTCCTCTCCTCTCCTCTTTTACCCTCTCCTCTCCTCTTTTCTCCTCTCCTCTCCTCTCCTCTCCTCTCCTCTCCTCCCCTCCACTCTCCTCTCCTCTCCTCTCCTCTCCTCTCTTCTCCTCTCTTCTCTCCTCTCCTCCCCTCTCTCATCTCCCCTCTTCTAATCTCCTCTCCCCTCTCTCCTCTCCTCCCCTCTCTCCTTTCCTCTCCTCTCCTCTCCTCTCCTCTCCTCTCCTCTCCTCTCCTCTCCTCTCCTCTCCTCTCCTCTCCTCCCCTCTCCTCTCCTCTCCTACCCTCTCCTCTCCTCTCCTCTCCTCTCCTCTCCTCTCCTCTCCTCTCCTCTCCTCTCTCCTCTCCTCTCCTCTCCTCTCATCTCATCTCCTCATCTCTCATTTCCTCTCCTCTCCTTTCATTTCCTCTCCTCTCCTCTAATTTCCTCACCTCTCCTCTCCTCTCCTCTCCTCTCCTCTCCTCTTTTCACCTTTCTCCTCTCCTCTCCTCTCCTCTCCTCTCCTCTCCTCTCGTGTCTGGCTGACTGCCTTCGTTGCTCAGGCGAGTCTAGTCTCCACAGCAGTGGGACAGAAGGCACAGCATGCTGACACAGAGCTCGCCAGCTCGCCAGCTCGCCAGCTCACCTTTGAGCTTTGGGCTTTGGGGCTCAGTCTGCACGCAGATGACGAGAGCTCTGAGTCTTGGCAGAATGCAATGTTGGACTGTTTGACTGAGCAGAAGAAAGAAAAATCCATCACAATTCCAAGTCAGAATTAGTGTAGTGGTTTTAATCCTTGGCAAGGCTGTGTTAATTGTTGTTATGTATTTACCGTAATGAACAAATTAATAAATCAATTGAATATTGTTTGCTGTTTCGACTAGAGAGCTCTTAATCTCACATTGTTGTGGTGGATTTTACACAACAGTTCCGGAAATTCCCCCAGAGCCGACATGTCTGATGGCTTAACTAGTTGGCACCAGTGCTTCTCAGTGGTTCCCAACCTGGGGGCCGGTTTCCCCCAAGAGGGTGGTTGCTAAGCATCCATGGGGGTTCACGAAGCCCTCCTGATTTTAAGTGGATTCAATAATTTTATTCTAATTAACATGTTGAATATCTGAGAAAGTATTTGAGTCCTATGTGAAACAAAGCAACACAATTCATGGTCCACATTACACTTCTTTGTAAATAGATAAACAAATTACTTATTCTGTTATTGCAAGGAGGAGAGCAGTTATGACTTTTGTGTAACGTGCCGAAGTTAACCATGGTAAAAACACGGGTTCCATTAGAAAAATGTTGGGAACCGCTGGCCTAATACTTTAGCAATCCAGCATTCTTGAGGGAAAATCTAACTATAGGAAAAATGTCAATATATAAACTATGAATATATACAGTATAGTCCTACAGTTGGGACTGTGTATCTGGAATGAAAACAGTAGTAGTCTTATATATGGCAACCTATTTTAGCCAGTACCACTCTACCTTCTTAATATTGGCCTATTATCTCAAGGTGCATTGATTCATCTCGAAGTTCACTGACATCTGAAACCCAGTAACACTGAGATCATAATCCCACTTATAACCTCCATAGCTTCTATGCATTATGGTAATTGTTATGCATAAATGCAGCACTGAAATCACTTCCATATGTAGGTTACAGTATTTAGCATACATAGCCTCTTTTCCATGGGTTCATCAGATAACAGTGCTGTTTGTTACTGTGGCAACTGTTTATTTAGTCTGCCAAGTCATTGATGTGTACAGTAGAATGAAAAGAAGAAAAAAAACATTGTATGTTTATACTATTTTGCCTGTCAATGTTGGTATTCATGTGATTGCCCTGGTATACCATAGGCAGTCATGGGTAAGCAGTAAGGTGAGGCATAAATGCAATTCCGTTGTGTGCAGTGTGCACTTGTGTGCTGTGGAGTGCTGTGTCACAATGACAATGGAAGTTGGAGTTTCCCAGTTGGGCTTTCACTTTCGCTTTCACTTTGCCTCATGTGTAAGTTTATTAAAGTACTAACGTCAGTTCTGGCCAGGCCATGGTAGTCAAGAAGCTTGCTGCCCTCCCCTTCATCTAATTAATTCCTAATTGATCCAGGTGCATTCTCTCAGCTGATAATCTTTCTTCCCTAGCGATTGGCCACACGGCTTCGGCACGCCTTTTAAATTCTATCCACTTCCTCTCAACTGTATGCTGCTCGGTTTTTGCTACCCACCACCTCCCCTGCTCCACCTTGTCGTGTATGATGTGACATGTTCTCTTGTCACGTCGCTTGGCTCTGTTCATGGGGGGTTATCTCTCGCCCTGTCCTGCTGGGGTGAGAATTCCCTAAACTGCTGCTGCCCCCTGACTAAATGCTTTTCCATGCTGCTCATGGAAATAGGGGGGTTCCTCCGAACAGAGCTATACCGCCAAATGTAATTCATAATTTCAATAAAAGAAATTGCATTTATATTCTTCTCTTGTGTTTCTTGACTGAAATGGTTCTGACAGAAATACCATTATAGGCTTTGATTTTGATTGTCTCGGCACAGTACAGTGCAGTGTGTTTGTAGAACCTGCACTATGGCTCTTACAGTGCAGTATTTCTTATGAAGAGATTATTTTGAAAAGCCATCTGTTAGTGGGTTTTCTGCCCCAGCCCAGCCCAGCTCACTCTGGGGGGTATATAGCTGTGAAATAGTGCTGGACTGCCCATATGGCATACAGGGCATTTGCCTAGTGGACTGTTGATGATTTTGGCTCGGCCTTCCCCCTCAATGTACTGGTATCATTCTTCATGCGGCTACAGCAATCCTCTCCGATCCGAGTCATATTTAAATATTCATTTTGGCTCACGTGGTCAACATAATTTATAATAGATAACTAAACATGTTGCCACAGGCTCCATTGTTTCTCTTACTGTAATGCCTGACGGTCTGACCGGTCTTGGCTGAAAATGCCTGACCTGATTTTTCATCCCAGTCCAGCTCTGTGTGAAATACTGCTGGGCTGGAAGGCCAAAGGCGACTCTGGATCATATGAGTCCCGTGAGACCCGGCCCGCCCGCCCACACAACAAAGATGTGGAAGCCCAAAACAGCTTTTCTCCATGATGGAGGACCGTTCCATCAGAACATTGCATTTGGCCTCACTGGGGCCTCTGGGTCTAACCCAGGGATGGACCGGGATTGAAAATAAAACGACCCAGGCATTTTCTTGGCATAGACAGGCCCCTAAACACATTCACAGGCCACTTTCATATCTCGTCTGTCTTAATCCACTATCTATATTGAGGATGGACCAATGCCCGACCCCCCCTCCCCCTCTAAATTTTGGGCCAATCCCCATGAAAGCAACAACAACAACGGTATCGGCCCCTGAGGACTGTCGGCCCGCTAGGAAAATGCCCTGTATGCCAGATGACCAGTCCAGCCCTGGTCCAACCAATGCCTAGTCTCGCCTTGCCCAGGGTTAGTGCTGCTCCCTTTTAAGTGTCAGTGCCAGCTAATGTGTATTGGTCCTGTCATATCAGTAGCCCTGATACTTAAGTCTTTTATAAATGAGAACAAACAATGCAGCTTGTGCGGGATGTAAGGAAGCATCTTGACTTTTGTTGGCAAAAATAGACTAATTTGTTGAGAATGTGAATTTTATTAATAATGCAATATGTCAAGCAGAAATAGCCTCTCCATATTGGTGGTTGTTCTGCCATTAGTAGATTTATTTGTCCCCGTGGGGAAACTTTACTTGCACCACAGACATTATTCTTGCAGACAATACTTGCAGACATTATTCTTCTTTCCTTTACAAGATGTGATGTTGTTCGACACATTATGATTGAATGGTCCAGATTTACTTTGCTCCCTGCTAAGCAGAAATCTCCTGCTCCCCCTGTTAATGCGTAGTTACAACACTAAGTGGTCCCTGGAGTGTTTTCCAGACCCTTGTCTTTGTATAAACACTGGATTTGTTTTTTGACAACCTTACACAACAGGCAGCTTGAAAACCAACAGGAGGTATATCCTGAATTTGTTAATAAATGTTTGCTTACAATCGCTCACGAGCACAACCATGAGTAGCACCCTCAACACACCCACTGCTAGTACTTGGAATGTGAAATGGGGCTGTTCCTGACCGAATACAAATCAACTCGGGGGCAATTTACACGCACAATTTTGGGCTACGTATGTCTGCATCGAGAAACACATCTAAAAAGTACATTGCTCTGCTCTCACAAGTGCGTGCGTGCGTGTTTGCCTGCGTGCCTGTGAGAGAGAGAGAGAGAGATCTGACTTTGACTAATGTATGTAAGCCTGTGCTGTATGGTGAATATATGTGCACAAGTTACCATTTTAGGTCAAATGATTTCACAGTCCGTTGAAAATTGCGTGCTCTGAAATGCGCAAAAACGCAAAAAAATTCTTCTCATAGTTCCCAATGATACTCTAACAAACGCTACATCTGGAATCTTGTGAAGTCTGTGCAACACCCAATGGGACCGCAAGTTTGACCATAAATAATCAATTTCATCGCCATTTCTGTTTGCGGGACGACAGATAGATCCTATGGCAACGGACTAACTCGTTATATAGATGGCTCTGATCCATTATAGATTGGAAGCCGTTTAACCCTATGTATTCCTCTCCTTCAATCTCTGCCATATGTTTAAGTTGGAACCAATGTAACCCTTCCTATTCACCCATGTCACTCTCATATGTTTTAGGTGGCAAGCCATTTAACCCTTCGCATCCCCCCTCAGTCACTGTCATATGTATTGTATTGGAAGCCGTTTAACCCTTTGCATCCCCCCCTTATGTCTCCCTCATTATGTTTCAGGTTGGAGGCCGCCTTCCAGAAAGTTCTCCAGGTGGACCTGGAGGTGAACGGCCTGCTGGACCCTCTGAGCAGCCGAGCTGTCACCTGGCAGGTGGAGTACCCCATGTCCCGTACGCTCTCCAATGAGATCCAGACCCTCATCCGCCTGGCCCCACAGGACCTAAGGGGCATAGTGCCACTGGCTATGGTGAGGCAAACATTACGAGACATTTCGCGTTTTTACTCATGCAGGAGTCTTTTTCAAGGTGTGAAATTTTGATATTTTGATCATGAGACATCTTTCACGATATTTCCTCGAACCATCAGAAATTACTGCATTTTTTCTAGCTGCGCACAGCTCAACCTCTGATTTTTGGAAACCGTTGTCAGTCAAAAAATTACGTCACATGGTTGGCTGCCAGTGTCTCGGCCCTCCTCACAACATTGTGTTTATAAATTAAAAAAAACTGTGTATGCAGGCAGATAAACATGATCCTCCACATGTGACACGGTGCACTGTAGTATAGGTTTTTCGTTTTTAGTTTGAGTCAAAATCTAATCGGTGTCAGCCTGGCTACTCAGGACCTGAATCTGGCTGATATGCAGTGCAGTGTAGATAGTAAGATTGGGCTGCGTGAGTGTGTGTGTGTGTGTGTGTGTGTGCATGTGCGTGTGTGCGTGTGTGCGTGTGTGCGTGTGCGTGTGTGTGTGTGTGTGTGTGTGTGTGTGTGTGTGTGTGTGTGTGTGTGTGTGTGTGTGTGTGTGTGTGTGTGTGTGTGTGTGTGTGTGTGTGTGTGTGTGTGTGTGTGTGTGTGTGTGTGTGTGTGTGTGTGTGTGTGTGCAGTGCAATACAGATGCAATTTGTTCATGATTACCTTCAAAGTTATGTGATCGTCCGATTTGTGTGTGAATTCGTTTCCTGTTGCTGTTTGCTGCCACAAGGAGGTGAAAATGACTTTTCAGCTATGTTGTTGGTGGTGCGTGTGTGTTTCTTTTCACCAGAGGGCGGAGGTGAATGTGCTCTCTGGCACATTTCTAGTTGAAGGCTAGTCTTGAAATTCTTGATTTTTCTGACTTGGAAATGTCATGAACAAAACTACAGTCATTGCAGAAATGTCTGTCTGTGTGGCAGCCTGATGTGGCAACATGCATACAACATCTTGGTAACACTTTATTTTGGTGTTACATCTATTAGCACGGTAACACTTTATTTTAGGGATACATCTATTAGCCCTAATACATACAATATTAATGCCTGTGTAAGTAACTTGTAAGGCATGTACTAGGCAAAATAAGACAGTTGTTAAGCATGTATTCACAAATGTCTTGTTCATGCCCAATTAGGGATTTATTACTAATATAACCTTAGTAAGGACCAGTAAGCCTATATTTCTATTTATTAGTAAGTAGTAAGTGGCAGAATTCAATGTGTATAAGCTCCCGACACACTGTGTGAACAAACCCTGAACAGTGTGAAAACAGATGCGGAATAAGGGTCCCTAATCTAAAGTGATGCATTGGTCAGCTCAGATAGCTCAGGGCCTCCGCACTACCAAAGTCCCCCTCATTACCTAGGGCCCCCACACCACCCAGGGCCGCGCTACCTAGCCCCCACAATCGACAAACTGTAAGAGTATATATTAAATAAGTACTAACTATGCAGCTGAGTCATCTACTTTCCTCTTATTCACAACTTTAAAAGGTAACAGGAGGCTTTATATTGCAAGGATTGAACGTACACTTCTCGATGGCGGTGGGTTGGTGAGATGTAATTTTTTTCATGTACCACTTAGTTTAAATTGTAAAAACCCCAAAAATAAATGCAGAACATTAGAATAATAGTTTTGAAGCAAAACTAATCTATTCTTTTGTGATAATTAAGTTAATGTTTGAGAATATTAGCTTCAAGAAGTGCAGTGCATGATGGGTACGCAATCTAGGCCAACAGACAACCTACCTAGCTCTGAGCCTATGTTCTTAGCTCCTCCCCTCACTCGTGAAATTTAGATGCTATCCAAACAATTTGCCATGTATGTAACAACAGAAATATTATCATTGCTGCATTGGCCATGCATCGATTGCGGTGGGTTGGTGAGATGTAATTTTTTTCATGTACCACTTAGTTTAAATTGTAAAAACCCCAAAAATAAATGCAGAACATTAGAATAATAGTTTTGAAGCAAAACTAATCTATTCTTTTGTGATAATTAAGTTAATGTTTGAGAATATTAGCTTCAAGAAGTGCAGTGCATGATGGGTACGCAATCTAGGCCAACAGACAACCTACCCAGCTCTGAGCCTATGTTCTTAGCTCCTCCCCTCACTCGTGAAATTTAGATGCTATCCAAACAATTTGCCATGTACGTAACAACAGAAATATTATCATTGCTGCATTGGCCATGCATTGCATTTCTGACTAAGGGCGTACCCATCATGCACTGCACTTCTTGGAGCTAAGTTTCTCAAACATTAACGTATTTATCACAAAGGAATAGCTTAGTTTCGCTTCCAAACTATTACTCATCGTTATATTCTGCATTTATTGCAGGGTTTTTACAAGTAAAACTAATTGGTGTATGAAAAAATGACATCTCACCACCCACTGTCATTGAGAAGTTTACGTCCAATCCTTGCTATATAATGCTTCCAATTACCCTCTGATATCTTGAGTAGAACAAGTGAGGTCAATGTACCTGATGAGACTAATGCAGATTCAGCAGTGTTCTTAAACTTTGCTTCCCGGGGTGGGGGGTAGAGTGGGGTCCCTTGGTAGTGTGGGGGCCCTAGGTAGTGCGGGGGCCCTAAGCCATCTGGGCTGAGCAATGCATCACTTTAGAATAGGGACCCTTATTCCACATCTGTTTTCACACTGTTCAGGGTTTGTTCACACAGTGTACCAGGAGCTTATACACATTGTATTCTGGCCCTTACTGCTTACTCATAAATAGAAATCTAGGTCTACTAGGTCCTTACTAAGGTTATATTGGTAATAAATCCCTAATTGGGCATAAACAAGACATTTGTGAATACATGCTTAACAACTGTCTTATTTTGCTTAGTACATGCCTTACAAGTTACTTACACAGGCATTAATATTGTATGTATTAGTGCTAATAGATGTATCCCTAAAATAAAGTGTTACCATTAGCACTAATACATACAATGTTAATGCCTGTAGGCTTATAAGTAACTTGTAAGGCATTTAGCCTACTAAGCAAAATCAAACATTTGTTAGGTCCTTACTAAGGTTATATTATAAATCCAATAAATTGTGCATGAACATGAAATTGGCGAATACATGCCTAACAAGTGTTTTATTTTACTTGGTACATGCCTTACAAGTTATGTGTGCAGTACACAGGCATTAACATTGCATGTATTAGTGCTAATAGATGTTACAATACACTAAAATGAAGTGTTTCTGGTCACATTATGGCCTGTTATCTCTCTCTATCTTTGTGTCTTATAATTTAATAAGAATATAAAAAACTCTAACGCTTCTATTATCTGCTGCATAACACCAGGGTATCATTTGTCAGAGCAAGTAGGGAAGTAATTATGATACATAGCGCCAAGCTCAACACAGTCAGGGTGAACAGAACCCTTCCAAAGTTGGAGAGGTCTGAATGTATGAGAGTTTGGTTTGTCAGATATGCAAGGCTTGCAATTTCTTTTTCTTTTTTTTTTGAAATCGGTCCTTGAATTGCAGTGCATCAGTAGGAGTTAATCAAACACTGCGGTCTAATCGAAGGCAAGCACTTGCCTTTTTATGTGGCTGGATTTTTGTACTGCTGGACCACATAGGTTTGTTTCGGTTATACCTTTGTATACATAATTCGATGTATTTTTCATTGATTTTTTTATTGGATTTATTGATTTATTGATTGGACTGACTGGATGAATGTTGTGAAATTGGATCATCATCATGTGACCAATGTAAACACACACAAGCGCGTGCACACACACACTCACACACACACACACACACACACACACACACACACACACACACACACACACACACACACACACACACACACAAGCGAACAGTGATGAAATAGCGAGTCTAACTGCAGTCAATGTAGGGTCAGGGAGGTTCTTTGGATATGACAAGAGAGCAAACTCGCGACTTTTCCTGGTGGTACTGCACTCTAGGGGGCACTGTCGAGTGAGTACAGAGTCATTCACAATGAATGGGGCTGTGCTGGGTCGACAGCGTCCCCAGGTGACCTGCAGGCATAGGTGGAATAGCGAGTGGGGCGGCTGTTTGTAGACAGGATGTGGTGCAGCAGAGATTCTTTAAGTATATAGAGATATGCCAACATAATAGGTTTCTATGGGCACCTAATGCAACCAGGTTCCGGTCTGCCTAAAGGGCCTAATGCTGCCTAATGCTCCTACAATGAATAGAACAGTCCTTAGGTCTGCCTAGGTCTGCCTAAGGGGGGCCATAATAGAACCAGGAAACAATGGGCCAATGGAACCTCTCTCTCTCTACACTCTCTGTGGTGCAGTGCTATACTGATCATGCAGGGTGCAATCCAAGGGGAGCAGTGATGATGAAATGCTCTGTTCTCCTTGTGCAAGGTTCATTACCTCCAGGATTTCACTGAGGCTTGCTCTAAATACTATGCACAAATGGCAGTCTTGCATGCGTTTATAAAGCACTGGCGATGCACTGTAACTTTTCCACTCAACAAGTGAGTTCAACTCTGTACGTGTTCCATTAGCACTGCAGGTCTAATTAACCTTTACAAAAGAAAGATTGCAGTTGCAGTTGGAATCCCTAGTCCTCCTTATTTACATTGAGCCACAGGCAGTTTTGCGCTGTTGTGTTGTTTGAACGGTAAAATCTGAAAGCCGTTTTGACAAGTCGTCGAGCACTGGCAACATGTGTTTTTGCTGTCAGTTGCAATTGATGGTTGTTATTCCAGCCTTAACAATGACATTTTTAAAGCTCTTCAGACTAAACACTGATCACTGCTGTTAAAAACTCAAAAAAGAGACTAGACAGTAAAAACTTCTTCAAAATGTCAAACATGTCTTTTAACCCTATTCAGACTGGGCTTTTTTGGCATTCCTGGGCCTAGGGCCTAAGGAATTATACAACATCAAAGTTGGTGCGGCACTTTTAGCCCCCCCCCCCCCCCAGTCTGGATTAGGGTTAAAGCTTAAGTAAATCACAGCAAAAAATCATGTGCCACTCCATGCTATTTAACTATGCTTTTTTAGGGCATTTTATGCTCTCTTCCTACAGAGGGGAGAAGAAACGTCTTGAATTGTGGCTTTAATCGTGCTGCCGATGGAACTTGTCCACTCCAATTCCTTTAAACACACTGAAAGTACAAACATGATGACACCTGCATCTTGCTTGCACATGTTAACACTGTGCATTGCTATAGATGTGCATTGTTCTGTGGTCTCATTCAATATAAAAATGTAGTAAGTAAGTAATACCTTCATATGTTGCTGAGCAGTTTCCTGGCCAACAGAAGTACTGTATATAGCAGGGCAGGGCCACTGACAGCTTTTGCTTGGCCCAGGACAAGCTAATCTGAAAGGGCCTACCCAATACATACAATGTGATGGGGACCCAATTCTAGGCCCCCTATCTCCCTGGGCCCGGTACACCTTACCCCTGTGTCCCCTCCTATCGGCCGGCCTGTATAGCAGGGCCAAGGAAGGTCCAAGACAAGATGACAGAAGAACAAAAATAAAAAGCAGCATTGTACCGTTAGAGCTCAGGACAGAAAGAACTACACACACAAAGGCAATATAGCCCACTGTATGTAATAAATAATAAGTGAACTACGTTATAGAAGCAGCAAATAATGTTGGGTGGGATCACTGAAAATCATGCCAGACAGCTCAATGCCAAACATGCAAGAACTGCCTTTAATCTCCCCAACTGATGCCTTAAAAATCCTTTGGAAAAAAAGACACGCTCATCGTTTGTGTTACCGTAATGATCTGATCTTCTGTGTGCTGTGTGTTTGTGTCTGGCATGAGGTGTCTGTGACTATAGCATGTACTGTACAGCACTTTGCTTTGTTCTTTCCTCTCTTCATCATTCGTTATTGATTTCGCCTACATCTGCAATGGCTTTGAAGCTGCTTGTTTATTTCACACTGAAAGGCGATTTTTTTTTTTAATGAAGATTGCTTGATGTTACGCTTCTTCTGTATATCTTTGTTGGCTTGCTGACATTGTCAATCCTCCCTCCGGCAGTGTATTATTTCGTCTCTAACATAGAGCACTGTAGGCCTACATCGCAGAGGAACAACAAGGTAACAGTTTATGCGGAGGGTAAACTCCCCATCAAACATGGAAGCATCTCCGCTAAACAGCAGTCGACTCACAACTGCTTCGCTGAGGAGAACGCGGGCACATTTTAATTAGGCCTGATTTGGCTAATAGTGTATATAGTCCTTTACCATAATTGAGGGAGGTAATTGAGTTTGGGCCAAGTGTAATTCTTTTCGAATGGGAAGAGTTGGTAAGTGACTGCGGACATCTAAATGTAATAAGATAATGGTTATTTATGACAGGGCTGGCTGGGGCAGACATCAGTGGCTTCGGAGCGGGGGTGGCAGGTCGGGGACAGAGCGAGAGAAAAAAAGAGAGAGAAAGAGGGTTTTGTAGTTTGCAGAAGATACGGTTTATGAATTATGAGCAAGGAAAGTTGCAATGAGAGGTCATTTGGAACATTGCCATGGAGATGAGGTGAGGTGGGTAAGGGTGGGGTGCAGACGAGGGAGGAGGGGAGGAGGGGTGGAGGAGGGGTGGACTAAGCTGCCATTTATCACTAAAAGACCACAATGGAATTAAACTCCTGAGCTTTATTGTGCTATCCTGACTCTCTGTTTTTATCTATGTATGTGGTGCAGTTTATATGGAACTTATTTATTGTTTATATAAGAACTGAGTATGTCAAATGCAATTACTCATTCATTCATTTAAGATTGGGAGGGGGGGGGGGGGGGCTTTTTGCCAGATTACCAGTCCAGTCCTGCAATATTGTAAGGAGATGGCCAGGGAGGGATGAGGGGGTTTAGGGTTGCAAAGAGACACAGAGAGATCGAGACAGGGCTGGACCGGGGTAAAAGCAGGGCCTCTGCCATGCAGCTACTGGTCATTACTGTCCATTAATTGGCACTGGCACACCTCACTGTAATGCCTTGCTTTATGCCCACACACTTTTGTTCACCGACACAACACACTGTAAACCATTCTCTCCTCTGTTGCCCTTTCTTGCCAAGTCTTTCTAATCGAGACACCCCGCCCGGCGAACACACATTTCCTCTTGCTGAGGGAAGGGGATCTTTTCTAGCGCTCTGGGTTTTTGTTCAGAAGAAATAACCCAGCATTGACAAAAAAACCCAGCTTTTTTACAGTGCAAAGATCTCTGGGTCTTGGATGGCTGCGGTGCTTTTTACGCCACAGTTCAAGTTGGATTTTGTAGCCTCTTACTGCAGCGGCGACCCTATTCACTTGCTGAAAATGCTTAACTACATCATAAAAACATTGCTGTGACATTACAGAGAGCCATAGTGCTGCGCTAAGCTGAGAAGTAAAAAAATCGTTGTACATGCATAAGGTATGCTTATGTATATGTATGTATTTCCAAATGGCCACATTTCCTCTGTAATGCAAACGTAGGCTGTGCTGTCTCAAGGCTCTCATTAGGTGATGCTGGCCCTCCAGGCTTTCTTTTGCACTCGTTTTAACTCTCTCTGTGTAGCGCTCTTTTAGAGCTCTCTCTTTCCCTCTGTCTTTCTCTGTTTCACTCCCCCGCTCTCTCTCTCTCTCTCTCTCTCTCTCTCTCTCTCTCTCTCTCTCTCTCTCTCTCTCTTTCACTCTCTGTTGGTCAATCGCTCTCCCTTTCCCTCTCTCGCACTCACTTCAGTTCTCTCTGTTCCTCTCGCTCTCCCTGTTTCCCACTTGAGCTCTCACTTTCCCCTTTCTCTTCTCCTCTCTATCTCTCTCTTACATTACATACATGATACATTACATTACACTTAGCTTACACTCTTATCCAAAGTGACTGACAATTATCTTAATTACAGGGTTTTGGTTATAGTCCCTGGAACAGTGTGCAGATAGGTGCCATGCTCAAGGGCACCTCAACGACAGAGTGAAATAGTGAAAGCGTGAAAGCCCATTGGGAAACTCCAGCTCCCATTGTCATTGTGACACAGCACTCCACAGCACACAAGTGAACACTGCACACTGCACACAACGAAATTGTATTTTATGCCTCACCCGTGCAAGGGGGCAGCCCTCAGTGGCGTCCCATGGGGAGCAGTGCGGTGGGACGGTACCATGCTCAGGGTACCTCAGTCATGGAGGAGGATGGGGGAGAGCACTGGTTGATTACTCCCCCCACCAACCTGGCGGGTCGGGAGTCGAGCCGGCAACCTCTGGGATGCAAGTCTGACGCCCTAACCGCTCACCCATGACTGCCCAAATAATAGGGTGGAAGGGTGGGATTCGAACATGCAACCCTGTGGTCTAAAGTCCATCTCCTTATCTACAGGCCATGGCTGCCAATTTGTGTCAATTTAGATTGCTCTCTCTGTGTTTCTTTCTCTCTCTCTCTCTCTCTCTCTCTCTCTCTCTCTCTCTCTCTCTCTCTCTCTCTCTCTCTCTCTCTCTCTCTCTCTCTCTCTCTCTCTCGCTGTTTCCCATATCCTTTCACTCTTTCTCTGTCTTTCCATATCTCCCTTTCTGTAGTTCTCCCTCCTCCTACCCTGCTCTTTCTCTCACTT
>NC_085867.1:6514621-6527121 GCF_034702125.1 Engraulis encrasicolus | reverse complement strand
TGTGTGTGTGTGTGTGTGTGTGTGTGTGTGTGTGTGTGTGTGTGTGTGTGTGTGTGTGTGTGTGTGTGTGTGTGTGTGTGTGTGTGTGTGTGTGTGTGTGTGTGCCTGTGTGTGTGTGTGTGTGTGTCTGTGTGTGTGTGTGTGTGTGTGTGTGTGTGTGTGTGTGTGTTTGTGTGATAGAGAGAGGGGGGGGCATGTGTTCTCTCTGGGCTTAATTATCTATCAAGCACACTCTGACATTGACCTCTGAAGTGAAAACACACACACACGCACGCATGCACGCACACACACACACACACACACACACACACACACACACACACACACACACACACACACACACACACACACACACACACTAAATGTCTGACTGGGGACAGGAAAAAATGGACCACGGCCCAGCTTGAATTTTGTAGCATAACAGACCTTTACCAGTACTGCATGTTCTTCTCATTCAGAGTCTCTTGGTTTATTTATGGCTGATTCTCTCCTCTCTCCTCATTCCAAAATCCATTCCCACCAGAATGACTCAGGAGGTGTGACGGGGAGTAAATCAATTTTAATGCCGGACTGCTTTTCACACGTGTAAAAGGTTACACCACATGATGTTAAAATGAAGTCTCCGGTGCAAAACACTCTGTCTGTCTACAGTTTTGCGGAGCGTTTCTCAAAATCAAAGTTGATAACTACGTTAGCTATACTTTGTTGTTTGCAATGCCATTTCCCATTGGCAATTCCCCAAGTTGTTAACTGGCTAATAACTACGCTTTCGAGAAATGCGCCGCTTCATGGTTTGGACTCTGTGACATTTGCTGATCCTGCCACCCTGCGGGGTGAAGTGAGGGGATGAGATGAGGGGTGGGGTGACATGCAGCCCTCTCGAAGATAAGGAAGATGTAAACAGAGATAGAGCCAGAGGGGAGTTGTTGACTGAGTCATCTTATCTGAAAAATAAACACATGAGATGCCATTAGCAGCGAACCCACCAGGGACATTCAGAGAGAAAAAAAATACAGCAAAGCGAAAAGAAGAAGAAAAAAAAGCATAGAGGACATTAGTCGTCTCCCCCCCCCTCTTCTCTCCTCATCTCCTCTCAGTAGGAAACATGATGTGTGATTACACAGATGAAAGCACAGGGCAGGAAATGAGGTCGATTATATGCAGGAAGTGAAGTGAAGTGGAGGGTTATCGGTATGACCTTGGACCAGGAAGTCCCCATGGGACAGTTGCATCAGAGGATATACGTAGATTGGACAACATTGGGAATGCAGGGGTGTCGTACAGGGGGCTAAAGTGTGACTGAGTTACCAGGGCCCAATGTATATAGAGGGCCCACACAGTGTCTGATTTATGTAGATACATGGCTTTATTGTACAAGCTTATTGTACATACTGTAAGACACACAATCTACACACCCCTGTGTGTATACAGTATATTAAAGCGATGACTGTGGAAGGAAAGCCCACAGTGGATTCACTGACAAGTACCTTAAACACATAATATGCTGCACTGGCCGTCTCCACAGCATTCACTCTCCTTATCCGTATCACTGCTATATAGACCCCTTTACTGGTTGTATACTGATAAAGCGTAATTTGGCTGCATGTGCATTGTTAGAGCAGAATCAACCACGCATTGTTGGAGCACATTTGTAAAGAAACTTGCCAGGTGTTTTGTGTTGTCCTCAGCCCAGTCTGTACGTTTAATTTCTTTTAACCACAAACATCTCCTATGCTTCTGGAACAGCCTTTTCCCTCTAGTAGGTAATAGCGTAACAAGTGTACTTTTAGTTGAAAACAAGTTGGTCCACTTCAAAGGAGACTGGGCCAAGGATGACTGGAGCACACAAGATAAGTTTTGCTGATATTTATTGTGGTGCAAGCATGACTAAGTCGTGACTAGCTGGACCAGCTTGTTTTTAACTGAATACAGTCCCAAACTGTGAGCACCTAAAAGGCTAGAGCGCAAGTGACCTCCTTTCCTAAAGTGTACTTTTAGATTTCTCTTTACAAAGGTACGCGCTTCAGGACGGTCTTCTCTCTGTAGGTTCTGCACTGTCTGTTTGTGTGTGTGTGTGTTTGAGCCAACAATGTGCACACCGTCAGGGCAGCAGACAAATGACGTGTATTGTACAACGTGTGTTCTGTGACAGTGGGAGGAAAGATCACAGTGTTTCCATTGACAAGTACTGAAATCACATATAATCCTGAATATAACACTGATTCTTGAGAAAGCGGCTAAAACATGTCTCTGCAATAAACTCCCAATTCTATTGAAAATAAACTACATTTTCATGAATAAAATGAATCCAGGTTAAGACCCAGGGGTCTGTTACACAAATGTACAGTGAGGAGAATAAGTATTTGATCCCTTGCTGATTTTGTTGGTTTGCCCACTAATAAAGACATGATCATTCTATAATATTAATGATAAAATGTATTCTAATATAGAGAGACAGAATATCAAAAAGAAAATCCAGAAAATAACTTTGAAGAATATATTTTAATTGATTTGTATTCCATTGAGGAAAATAAGTATTTGACCCCTCTAGTCAAAGAAGACAAAATACTTGGTGGCAAAGCCCTTGTTTTCTCATACAGAGGTCAGATGTTTCTTTCAGTTAATGACAATGTTTGTGGATATATTAGAAAGGATTTTTGTCCACTTTTCTATGCAGATCATCTCTAAATCACTTAAGTTGTATGACTACAGCTTGCCAAATGGGAGCTTCTGTTCCCTTCACAGGATTATTATAGGGTTAATGTTTGGAAACTGTCTAGGCCACTTCATGACCTTAATGTGCTTCTGCTTGAGCTACTCCTTCGTTGCTTGGGCTGTATGTTATGGATTATTATCATATTGGGACGCCAATCCATGACCCACCTTCAGTCTAGTGGTGGTGGGAAAGAGGTTGGCATGCAGCATTGTACGTTTACATGTCTCCCTCCATCCATTTCTTGATGATGTGAAGTTGTCCTGTGTCTTGGCCAGACAAACAACCTCAAAACATTATGTTACCACTTTCATTTATGATGTTGGAGAAGGTGTTGTTCTTGGGATCATAGGCAGCATTTCTCTTCCTCCAAACACATCGAGTTGTGTTAATGCCAAACAGTTTGATTTTGGTGTCATCTGATTCCAGCACCTCCCAATCATATCCTAATCCAGTTTGATGTTCATTGGCAAACCTCAGGTGAGCCTGAACAGGTTCCTTCTGAAGCCGGGGTACCATACATGCACTGCAGGATTTTAATCCGCTGTGGCATCAATGTTTGCAATATTTTTCTTAGTGATTGAGGTCCCAGCTGCCTTGGGATCATTTCCTAGCTCCTCCCATACAGTTTTAAGGTGCTTCATCTCCTTTTGTCTGGTTATTAAATTCCCACGAGGTCAAATCTTGTATGGAACCAGAGACAGGCCTAAGATTGATGATTGATGATCATTTTGTATGTCCTAAAATTGGGAAAAAATACACCAACAGTTTGCTCTTTAATATCCAGGAGCCCATTTCAGCCTTGTTGAGTTCTAAAATCTTTTCCCTGACATCCTTCGACAGCTTTTTGGTCTGTCCCATGTAGGCCTGTCACGATAACAATTTTTGCCAGACGATAACGATAACAAGAAATTATTGCGATAATCGATAATATTGTCTCTCTCGCCATTTTCAAACAATATAATGTGCAATAAAAAACACTGCTATGCAAGGTGCGGCCTCCTTCTTGAAACATTGAATTTAACATTTGGGCCAGCAGACTCAGAGGTTTAAATAATTAAGATTGACGCCTGCTCCAAGAAGAAATGTGTCAAACAATATAATGACGTAAAAATGCAATAAAAATGTGACTACACCCCTTCACATTTTTAAAGCATCACGGCGGGGGATATATATATGTTTTTAAATGCATCCTCATAGAGCACAATAGGCTCTAAATAGGCTTTTTTTGTATTTATTATTAGGGTAAGTTATATAGTCTTTCTTTAACATTTTCTGTTATTTATCTTTCTCAAGCACACTGAATGGCTTATAGGCCTATCCATGGTGTGATGTAAAATAACCTACTGGTGGGGTATTGTTAATTCACAAATTATTACTTAGACAGCTTATTTCAAACAAATTCACGTTGTTACTAGCTAATTGTCAGTCAAAACCCAAATCAGCCCTGTTAAAGGCATTTCAACATCAGCGAAAAGCAAAAGAGCATGAACAGATACACAAGTTCCAGGTGCAGGCAGCTCTCTCTCTCTCTCTCTCTCTCTCTCTCTCTCTCTCTCTCTCTCTCTCTCTCTCTCTCTCTCTCTCTCTCTCTCTCTCCGATACCCTTGACTGGAACAAGTTGCAATTCTGCGCACTTTAAAGTCCTTTATGAACGCCCATACATTGATTCTTATGAGTTATGAGTCGCCATGCCTATGTTTCCCCTGTAGCGCGCTCAACCGTTCACATTCTCCTGCGTGACAGATTTAAATCCACAAATCTTATCTTCATGATTTGCTTGCAGACTGCCTATTCATATTGTTAGGTCTAAATAAACAAGAAATATAGCGAAAATCACAAAAAGAACAGACAACGAACGTCGGGGTAGGAGGCGCATTGAAATAATAGTGGAAACTCTGCGAGGTTTAAAATAACAGCCTCAGAGCAAGTTTGTCGCGACGGTACCACTATTTCATGTTTGCACAAACACGTCTTCGTCGTGGATATTGGGTTGCTGCGCATGTTTCAAAATGAACATTTGCCTCCGTGTTGGAGCTGTTCATTCCCCTCTCTGAGGAACGTTGCAGATGCTGACTGAGACTGGAAGAATATTGCGCTCCTAGTCTCCAGCGCTGACTCTTTGTCGAGGCTTATAAGCGACGCGCGGGAACACCAACATTCTATTTCAAAGATGCAAGTAGCCAGATCAATAAACTTTTTTCAACCAAAACTGTACTGAAACTCAAAATTATACCATCATTTAAGCGTCATTGCGCTGAGTTGGCCTATAACGCGCCATCAGTAGTCTTACGGCTACGGTAGAGAAAGGGAGAGAGGGAAAACAAAACACCACGCAAATAACTTATCGTTACTTATCGGGGCCAGAAAAGTGATCGTTCTTGTAAAAAGTTATCGTCCGATTTATTGACTTATCGTATATCGTGACAGGCTTTTGCCATGTTGGCGAGTTTAGTTTGATTGATTGACTGATTCTATGGACTGATTCTGCAGATTCAATGTGTCTTTTGTGTAGGTTACTATTAACAGGTGTGTTCAATTCAGATAACAAGTTGATTGGAAGTGCCATTTGATCTGCGGGATCAGAACTCTTAATGGTTGGCAGGGGATCAAATACTTATTTCCCTCAATTAAATATGAATCAATTATTATATATTCTTTAGAGTTAATTTCTGCATTTTCTTTTTGATATTCTGTCTCTCCATATTAGAATACATATTATCATTAACATTAAATACTGATCATGTCTTTATTAGTGGGCAAACCAACAAAATCAGCAAGGGATCAAATACTTATTCTCCTCACTGTACATGTTTGAAATATTTAAGTGTAATTTTATTACTTTTCATGGCTATAAACCTGCCCAGACCCTGTAAAAATAGGTGTCCCAAGGACAGACATCATCATTTCAATTGACTTAAAATGTAAAAATCACTGATATTATTGAATAATATCACCATGATGTGAAAGTCCATATTGAAGTGGTTCTGCAGATATGCACATAGTGCGTGTAAAGCAATATTTACTACTATTTTCTGATTGCTCAAAGTGTGTCCAGCATATTAGTCACCACCGTCAGATTTTTTTTTAAAAGACAATAAAATCAGGTATGTACAAGGTCATTGTCATTACTTAGGACCCCGTTTCAAACGTTTAGCTCTACTGAATACTTCACCATCACTGAAGCTCCTGTAAGTTTACTAATTTCTCCTCAATTTGTTAATTTGTTTGGACACTGGTACTGTCCCAACCATAAACTGTCAACACCGTCGGGGGTTTTAATAGTATTATGTTACATTAATGTTAATTATATATACTTTTTCAGAAGCTGCATGAAGCCCCTAAGAAACAGAGCGAAAACGAAGTGGCTAATGTGAGCAAAAAATGCATAATATGTAAAAGAGTGTTTTTTTGTCTCACACCGTCAGATGTCACCACCGTCAGATTTTGTTCCGCTCATCATCTTGTTCCATATTTTACTAAATTGTGCTGGTTAATGAAACATTACCAGACAAGTTAGTAATAATTGTGACCCAAACTTATACTCCAGCCTCCACTGAGGTGCATTTGGAGAGGTTTTTGTCACAAAACCTGACGGTGGTGACATCTGATGTAGTTCACAAAAAAGCATGTGTTTTACATGTTTTTGACAAGTTTTAAGAATATGCCTCCAATAAGTAGGCCTATCTACAATTATGTTGAAAAGTAATTCACTTAAATATAGTAAAACATATTTTTTTTTACTTCTAATTCTGTCTGACGTTCGTGACAAAACCAAGAAAGAGCCCATTTTATGAAAAATGTAAAACATGGGGAGCTTGGCCAATACATTCACTGCACAGTCAAGACCTTAATCTATGATAATACACCTCTATATTTTGGATTTGAACAGCTTAAAACCTGTTTATGCCACATTTTCAATAATCTAGGCCCACTTCCTAGAATATCTAACAAATGAAGAAAAAACACATGCACAAACATACTGTGCACACACAAAAATAAAGTGTTTATGCTAGATGTCATTGACTTGAGAGGGCTATTTATTTTGCTAAATGTAGGTAATAATTAGGTCACTTTCACCACCTTCAGATTACTGTCACCACCGTCAGTTCTTAAGTCACCACCGTAAGAAGGAGTTTTGGACATTTTAAATGAATGTCCTTACAAAATTTTCCTTTGGAGTTGTTGAATTATCAAAGTAATTGCAAATTTAAGCCTACACGAATATTTGTGAAATTACAAAAAAAATGTTTGATCTATTTAGGCATTAAGTAAGCATTGTCTGACAGCACATATTTTAAAATTAGAACACATGAAGCCGTATTAAAATAGAATGAAAGTGAATTTTCAACATTTAAAGGCGTATGTGTGAACCAAAAAAACACACACAATCACTTAAAAACTCCAGATACATATGCAACCAAATCAATACACTTTTTATTGCTTTTAATTGTGTCTGACGGTGTTGACAAAAAACAAGGTATGATCAGAGAAAAACCTGATTTCTGAAAAAAAATCTAAATGGGGAGATTGGCCTTTTGCATTTCTGAAAAGCCAAGACCTTTGCCTACGAGGATATACCATATTATTTTGTTATTCACTTCATTTTTTTCTTTCGAGATTACAACCTGTTTTAGCCACTTTCTCAAGAATCAGTGATAAGACAGGGTTTTTGTTCTAAAGATAGTGCTATAAAAAGGGGTGGTCATCTTAATTTCAGCATCGTGTTATATTCAGGCCAATACGGTAATAGGCTAATTGTACTGTACTATATTCTACTGTACTGTACTTTACTGTTCTTACTATACTGTACTGTACTGTATTCTGTACTGGTGGTCTGGTTTAGACAACAGCATTCACACTGCTTATCTCCATCACTGGCAAGTCATATGGGTAAGTGGTTAGGGCATCAGACTTGTAGCTCAAAGGTTGTCATTCGACTCCTGACCTGCCAGGTTGGTTGGGGGAGTAATTAACCAGTGCTGTCCCCCATCCTCCTCCATGACTGAGGTACCCTGAACATGGATCCTTCCCGCCACACTGCTCCCTACCCTTACACGGGTGAGGCATAAATGCAATTTCATTTTGTGCAGTGTGCACTTGTGTGCTGTGGAGTGCTGTGTCACAATGACAGTGGGAGTTGGAGTTTCCCAGGTGGGCTTTCACTTCAATCTGGGCAACTGTGCATCTCCTTCCAATCCTAATTGAGATCGCCATGTTAGTTTGCACTAGTGCCTCTAGTGTGTATCTCGTGCACTCATCAAGTAAGTAAATGTGGCATGCGTACAAATGTAGGCTAATTGGGGTTGCCTGAGGGAGTGCATATGGCTGTCCTCTAATTGAATATATAGTCCACTAGACACAAGCATTTACCTGGGGGAAGGCATGGTGTGTCATCTACATTTAATTGAATTAGAGTCCACTATACTATACACTCACTACTTAACCTGGATCCTCTACAGAAAGTTATTTTCAGAATGGTATGTGTAGGTGTGTTCATCACTAGGCTTCAGCAAAGCGTTGTGAATTGGCACTCACATAACTTCTTCTCGTGCACTTGAAATACATTACTTTTTTTTTTACCCAAAGCCCACATGAAGCTACTCATACAGTATATCAACTCAGGAAGGCACAACAGGACCTGCACTACGGCATGTTGCTCAAGAGCATTGGCACAAAGAGATGAATGACAACCACTGTGGCAATCCTCCACTGTTTGACTGTCATGACTCATTCCCACTCTCAACTACAACCACCAGGTGACATGTCAAGGTGACTGGTTCCCAAACTGGGGGTTGGGAACCCTATAGTGGGGTCACTGAGATACTGAAGGGGGGTCGCAGACAAAAGGGACTTCTATTCACTTGTATGGTTAATAGATGTATTTGCTGTGCTGTGTATTTCTAGCAATTAGCGGACAAACTATTAATCGAAAATCCAGCATTTTTGATGGACAAGGCTAAGACTATGGTGGGTGGGTCCCCGTTGAAAGGGGGGGGGGGGGAGATGGGGTCCCGCCTGAAAAAGTTTGGGAACCACTGCAGTACAGTATTCCTGTTGCACTGACACATATCACACTGAAACATACAGTACAGATCAGCATAATACCTTGTACGTGTCCTTTGAAAATGTCAACCAGACGTCCAAGCAGCCGGCTACCTGTGGGAGACAGCCAGCCCATGCAGCCCAGGCAATACATTATGTTCTCCTGCAGAGCCAGTAGGCTGGGCTGGGGGAGAAATAGGGCCCAGGCACTTTTGGCTTAAAGGGCTGCCCCTCATAATTAACGGCGCAGAACTGACTCAACGATGGGCCCCGCAACCTCATGGTCCTCTATTTTCAGAAATGTTAAAAGTAAATAAAGAAAATTGTTTTACATTCCTGAAAATAGGGGTCCACGAGGGTGCCGGGCCCACCGGGAAATGCCCGATATGCCAGATGGCCAGTCCAGCCCTGTGCTGAGCCAGTAGGCTAATATCCTGCTGGGCAGAAGCAAAGGATTTATCAGATGCAGAACCAGCTCATACTGTATTCTGACAGAAATTCTCTGTAGGAGTGCTTTCTATGCTGTTGGAGTAGAAGGACTATAACCTAGTTCCTACTAGACCTGTGGGTGTGTGTGTAGCTCTGGAGCCCCCTGGTGGCGCTCAACACACACAGAGGTCTGGGAGCATGTAGCAGGATTCCATTTCTCTGGTCAAAAAATAATCGTAGCATTTATTGCTTCAATAACATCGCCCGTCACAGCACATATTATATACTATATTAACGCTTCAACAGATCAACAGAAGAGATTTGTTGATATTAAAGCAATGCAAGAAATGCTCTGATTATTTTATGACTGGAAAAATGGAATCCTGCTACATACTCCCAGACTGCACGGAACTACAGGTCGAGCAAGAGCCAGGCAATAGAAGGACCAGATATTTAGGACCAAATGGGTTTAATCCAAGTGAGATATTGTCCACCAGCCAGTTCCAATTTTCTCTTTCACAACAACCATTTTATACACACTTAAGATAGTCTAGACCAGTGGTTCTCAAATAAATGTCCCCTGGA
Source organism: Engraulis encrasicolus (assembly GCF_034702125.1). Classification (NCBI taxonomy): domain Eukaryota; kingdom Metazoa; phylum Chordata; class Actinopteri; order Clupeiformes; family Engraulidae; genus Engraulis; species Engraulis encrasicolus. The sequence continues at coordinate 6,517,349 of NC_085867.1, read as the reverse complement.
CCTCATCATAACAGCACCCCTTTGACATCACCATACGCCTGCCAACGCCCTCCTTAGTATTGTGAAAGAAAACAGATGAATGCCCCACAATGGCAACACAGTGCCCCCTCTCAGCTGTATCTATCTCAATGCCCCCTGGGGGGCTCCAGAGCCCCCATTGAGAAACACTAGTAGAGACGAGCATCACTTTTAACATCAAACTTTTTCTCACTTTTTCCCAGACTGTAGTTTATCTTGCAACAAGCTGAAAAACACTTGGCTCTTAGTCTTAATAGGGTCCACATGAATATAAAAACCCCTAACAGTTTGCACTCAATAACAATTGATGGACTTCCAGTCATTGGGATACTCAATTCACTTCAGAGGAAAATTCCTCTGAAAGAATAATATTAATTTTAAGTTTTAATATTGAAAATGAATTGCTCTCACAAAGTAGTTTCACACCAAGATCTAATAATGCAGGACACTTATGGTATGTTTTTTTTAATTAAAGAAACCACAAGAGATGCAAAAACATAGACTGGAGCTTCTATCAAAACTATTATAGTTCTGCCTACAAATTATACCATTAAACATTGTCCATGGACACACTTCAAAATCCAGTTTTTGGGAAGTATAGAAAATGAAAGTGTGAGTGGCTTAGGTATAGTCAAATAATGGTTTGCCAGTCAAAAGTCCCATCAATAGCCCCATCAACAGTCCAGAGAACCTGGACCCATCAATTTGGGCAGCATTTTTGTGAAAGAAAGTGGTCCAAGTGCTGCTCTGAATGCTGATCCCATATCCTCCCATTCCAATGCCTGAGTGCTGTTTCCAACTTCCCAGAGACAGGGGGACCACTCAAGACAAAAAAAACCCAAAACAAAACAAAAAACGGGTCAACCTTGAATGTGTCATTGCTCGAAGAGCTGTGAACTGACTTGTGAAAAGCTCTCTATTCATGATGGCTCTTTGACTGGTACTTTATACCGTTCCTGTCATTGCGAGCCAATTGTGACATCCCAGAGACCCTGAAATTTTTTATTGCTGGTTGTAGTCGGGTGTTTTTCTGACTGAACGTTTCAGTCGTTCCTCCTCCTCCCTTCCCCTGATCCCCTTTTTCTCTCCTCATCTCTGCAAGTCACTGTCCTCCGCTCTCCTCTCATGTCTCTCCCTCTGCTCTGCGGACTTAAAGGGACTATACGTTGAGATGAGCAGTGCACACTTAATGTGGTTTAGCTTGCATCATAAAATTTCATGCCACAATTTCGTCATGCCACACCAACCAGATGATTTCTTCTTGTTTGTTTGTACCATCTTCAAAGCACCTCTTGAGATGGGTGGACAACACTGCGCCAATGCTCTTCTCGTTTCATGTTTTTCGTGTTCAAAGTACAAAGTGATATGCAATAATTAAAAATATTACGGGGATATGCTGTATATATGCTGGCTGGGTGTAAAAATATTACGGGGATATGCTGTATCTGCTGGGTGTCTGTTAGATATAGAAAAAGTGCTGCATCAGTTTGGTTATTAATAAGCTTTTGGCCTTACTGCTCCCCTCCCCTCTGCATCCACTCATCTCCTCTCCTCTCCTCTACTCCCTCCTCCTCTCCTCTCCTCTCCTCTCCTCTCCTCTCCTCTCCTCTCCTCTCCTCTCCTCTCCTCTCCCTCCCTCCTCCTCTCCTCTCCTCACCTCACCTCACCTCTCCTCTCCCTCTTATCCTCTCTCCTCTCCTCTCCTCTCCTCTCCTCTCCTCTCCTCTCCTCTCCTCCCCCCCTCCTCTCCTCTTTTTCTCTCGTCTCCTCTTCTATTTACTGTACTTGCCTCTCCTCTCCTCTTCACTCCTCTCCCCTGCCCTCTATACCGCCCCCCACCACCCCACCCCTGCCGCACTCTTCATTCAACCTCTCTCCTCTCTCCTCTCTCCTCTCAGCCACATGCTGGAGAGCTGCCATGCGCTGCCCGAGTGGGGTTTGTGTTTGTCTTAATTCGTGGGCTAATCTGGAGGCTGAAGTGTTCATTTTTCAGGCCCTGAATGGACACATTGACAGGTCTTGGAGAAGCTGCTGCATCAGTTGAAAAGCTTTGCTGCTTGCTGCTCTGAATTTATTTTCATTTACACAGAGAGAATTAGTGCGTAGAGTGGTGTTGTGGTGTGGGTAAGCATTACAGAGAGAGAGAGAGAGAGAGAGAGAGAGAGAGAGAGAGAGAGAGAGAGAGAGAGAGAGAGAGAGGGAGAGGGAGAGAGAGGGAGAGAGAGGGAGGGAGAGACACACAGACAAAGAGAGATGGGCCGACCAAACTAGAGAGAGAGAGAGAGAGACAGAGAGAGAGAGAGAGCGACAGAGCAAGGGAGAAGAAAGAGAGGTAAGCAAAAAAAAATGAAAGGAGAAAGGAACACTAAGCTTTTCATCCGGCCTTATTTTAGCATAATATTTATCCGTGCTCCCCTTTCCAAATCCTGATAAATTAACGTTTTGACAGCAAATCAAATAGTGACGATAATGCCCTGTCAAACCCTCGTCCCCGACGTTACGGCTGAATGCCTAGTCAGCTGCTCTTCTCACGGCCTCATCATTTACAGTGAAAGGTATTGACACCTTCAGAATGTGCACGCAAACACAAGATACATAGATTAGATGAGTAGAGCAGCAACGCGATTTGTGGCCCCTGACTGAAAGAATGGTGAAAGATATAGAAAGGAGACAGTTGAAAAGAACCTGCTTCCACCCTCTCTCTCTTTCT
>NC_085867.1:6504621-6509621 GCF_034702125.1 Engraulis encrasicolus | reverse complement strand
CAACCCAGTGACAACCAAAACAGAACCAAAAATTACGTATCCGAAACGTATCCAGAACCGAACCGGAACCAATGGCTGCTTGGTTTTTACTGTAACCAAAGGGAACGTTTCTAAGTGGTAAATTTTGGTTTGGTAATAACCCCAACCTTTAGAGAACCAAAAGTCAAACGTTCTCTTTACGTTCTGTGTTACTAGGGATGCCAATGAATTCATTACAGGTAGTAATTGGTGGTTGACATGCTGCAATGAATATGCTTCTTAGATAGTCTACTAAAAAGAAAAAGCCATACAGTAGTGGCACTGGCAGTATTGGGTCCCTATTATACTGCAATGTACCGTATGTAGTGTACATTACATACACATACAGTCAGCGGCCCTGAGACTAGCATGATATTGCAGACATGCTACAGTCATCCCACTGTATGTAATGAGGTACATAGATAAACTGTTACAGACCTCAACAATCTGTTACCAAAAATAGAAATCCCTGCCACAAATGTTTTCCAAACAGCTCAGAATCAGATGAGGGTAAGGCAGATCTACTTGGGTACAGTGTCCATGCCCACTGAAGTCATCCGAGACGATTCAGAGATAAGTGGGTGCAGGTGCCTGGAAAAGGGCAATACAGTGGTGCCTTCGCATCTCCACTTTTGGGCTCCTTAAATGAGGCTTTTTGTCAAATTTTACTGCAGACAATGAGTAGAATGCAGCAGGAGTAACCATTTTAAGAAATAAAGAATCAAGAAAAGAAAACTGCGCCCTTGTAAGTGGGCTGGGGAGTAAGTGACCAATACTCTTCTGCACCCTCATCAATGGCTGAAATACCCTTTAGCAGTTCTCTAACCCCTATTGTGTATTGCTCCAGAGACTAATGTACCTAAACAATTGTTAGCTAAGGGAAAAGTTGATCTTGGGACAAATGGGGACACATAGTGCATGAGAACAGTGCCTGAGGACACTTGAGGGTACTTGGCCAGCAGTTTTTACTTGTTACACCTGAGACACATGGAGGCGAAACAGAGGAAGTGAAGAGAGGCGAAATGCAGTGTTTCGTTTTGACAGCTCAGCGATCAACAGGTTTTGGCGAATCAAATCGATTCAAACATTTATGGTACTGATTTGATTGCCCACTGCAGGTGAAAGTAGGTCCTCTTTCGCATAATATTGACCAAATATTTTTCGCCTTGCATCGCCCAGTTCGCTTGTCTATACACCCCACTTCACTCGTCTCATAGGAATGAATGGCAAATTGCGCTTAGCTTCGCAAATTCGCCTGCATGTTTCCCCTGACCTATACAGGTGTAACTTCAACAATGCTGCTATAATATTTTGTAGCTCATCTGCAGAACCTGCACACACTTATAGCAGTAGAAGAAGTTTATTGTCCCAATGGGGCGATTGTGTTTGCAGTACAAACGCTGGCACCAAACATGAAACACAGACAGGCATAACAGAGAGCAACAGACAAAAAGAAACAAGAAACAAAGAATTGCATAAACTAACACTATACACCAAAGCTGACTTATAACTATCCAAAAGCCTAAACAGCTTTTATTCACTTGTTTTGCTTTGGGGAGTATGTACTGTCAGCCACATCAAGTCACCACAGTGGAATAGAGTATCATGCAGGATAGGGCAGACTTGAAAGATGTTTTATTTTTTATTTTTAAAAGGGACTTGTTTGCAATTTGGTTTGTGTCTTTGGTTGATGTCAGATACTTGTTGGAGTAGATTCGAGTTTGTTCCCAGAGGTTGCCCATCTTGCAGTTTAATGTCTCAGGTCACAAACGCTGCAAATATGGAAATGCGTTTCATTTTTTTTCCTTTGTAAACACAATGTTGCCAAACAGGGCCGGTTCTGGCTTATTTGGTGCCCTAGGCGAGTTTGAGTTCTGTCACCCCCCCCCCCCCCCCCCCCCCCCCCCTACCTTTGAAAGAAAAAAAAAATCTTTCTTATACCTCACAGAACACAAGACTAATATCCTTAGTAAGCTTAACTAAATAGCATCAAGAACAATAACCGTTTTTCATCAAATGGATTTGTGGTTCTTTTTGACAGGCGACCAACACATCAGATTGAGTCGCATGAAAGTAGCTTCACTGTGTGGTGTGTTGGATGTGATGGTGGTGGGGCCCCCAACCCCAGATGAGAGGGAGGTTATCAATGTGTTTGAATTGTAACGTGAAATTGAAATGCCAGGAGAGTGATACAGTACATTTGCATGTAAAATGCATGTGTAGACAAGCCTACCAAGGAGGTCTGCATTGATCTACACTATCTACAGCATCACAAAGCATGGCAGCATAACAATTTTAATAAGCTACACATTTGTGCTGTCTTCCAAACCAATTTCATTTCTGGACTGGAAATAGTGGTGCATTTGTGAGTAGGAGAATGAGAAGGGGGCTATCTATGTGTTTGGGTGAGAGGGTGAGAGAAAGGGAGAAGAGCTGTCACGCTATTGAATTTCATAATATACAAAATATAGTAAATAGCCTCACTTGTCTGCTGTGCATGGTTCTGTTAGGCCTACATGATTAATGTAGGCTATGTCATTCTGGTCTGGAAATTAATGTTTTTTTAAGCTTACAACAAGCAGGTAATTCATGTGGATGGAAGGAGATATGGCAGCTAAAATTGTTTTAAACATTGCACCAGTCTTACTTTACATTGCTTGTCAACCTAAGCAAGTATTATGATATCAGGTGGGTGTTAGTGAGTAGTGAGTAGGCTACCAACAGCTACTTTACTGGATTTCATTGCTTGGCATACTTGGCTAATGTTAGCATGCTAACTAGCGATTTCTCTGATCAAAAACAAAGCTCTTTTTCTCTCTAATTCCAAATAGTAACCTCATAACTATTAGGCTTTCCATAATCACAAACGGTTGCTGATTAAATCACATAGTTCCAAAACACCCTCTGAAACTCCTGCATCATGCAATGAGTGGTTTAATGAGAACATAATAATCTCCATCCAGCAGAGCAGCACGTTTGCGCTTGCCCTCTGTCTCTCTCTAGTGAGTCTCCAAATTCAAAATAGATTGCAGGCTGTCACTCGTCCCGCCCCCTTTCTCAGAACTGTCTGTTTATTGGTTCACAGACTTCCCAGAGACAGTTGGAAGAGATATTACTATTGGCTGAGGGGCGCTTTGCCGTGAGGAGCGCTTTCGCCACTCTTTGTTGATTGCGACTTCTTCACATGGCACTCTAGGCGACCGCCTAGCCGGCCTATGCTAAAAACCGGCCCTGTTGCCAAATGTGCTGCCAAAAAAACACAAGTCAGCAAGCAAACAAACGACTTAAAGCCTTGGCAGCATGTTCATGGCATTCACTTGGCTTGTTTCCTGGCTGCAAAGAAGCTATCTCAAACCTTGCACAAAGAAAAAAACTTAACAAAGTTGATATTTTCTCCTTTGAGGAACACTTTATGTAAATAGAATTCATATCAAGTGTGTTTTGCCTGTTCAAATATTCTGTACTGAGCTGGTAGCCCTGCACCACAGAGGTATGCCAGACCCAGTTTTCAGTCTTGACTGCATGTGTGAGCAGTCTGGGTGATGAGAGACACAACAGATGCTCGAGTGTTGGAGCAGAGGGGGTTGAGATGGGGGGGGTGTAAGAGCTGGATCTCAGAATTTAAATAGGGGGGATGGCGGTGCTATAGGCCAGTGGGATAGACCGAGCAGGCGATTTAAATCCAATTCCACTACAGCAATGGATAGGCACCCTGAGTGCATGTCACCGTAATGTTCCCACAAAGAAGGTTAGGCGCCAGCACTCTGAATTAAACTGACAGATGTAATAAGGAGATAATGTCACTGCCTGGCGCTAATTTCAATTGAATTGCTCGTTCACAATGTCTCACTCAGAGCTATATCAAGTAAGACTGCAATCAGATGAGATAATAGACCGAATTTTGGTACTTCAGTTACTTTGCTAATTGGTAAACCACAGCACAGTGCACCACCAGAAGCCAACAGTAGCCTACCACACTGGTATTAAGATCCCATTTGAAGATTAGGAGGCACAACCAGGGAAGCTCGCGGGGGGGAAAGGGGTCAGTTGTCCCGGGCCCAGGGAGAAAGGGGGCCCAAATTTGGATCCTCATAACATTATGTATTGGGTCATGGGCCCTTTTAGTTGATTTTGTCCCTGGCCTGGCCAAAAATGTCAGCGGCCCTGGGCACAACAGTGATTCTTTTAGAACTGTGAGATCTGAAAAGACATTTATTTAACGTCAAATGTGTTAGAGTATTTTTTATTAAAAGAGACAAAAAGTATTTCAAAACTGGCCCCCTGAGAGTCCTGTACCCCATACCACAAACAAATAATGTGAGAAGAGCACACAACGAAATTACATTCATGCTTCACCTATGCAAGGGGGCAGCCCTCAATGGCGCCCCAAGGGGGCAGTGAGGCAGGGCGGTACGTACCATGCTCAGGGTACCTCATTCTTGGAGAAGGATGGGGGAGAGAGTACTAATTAATTACTGCCCCCACCAACCTGGTGGGTCGGGAGTCGAACCGGCAACCTTTGGGCTACAAGTCTGACGCTTTAAGCGCTTACCATTTACCCATGACTGCCCATATGCACATCTCTTATTCATTCAGTCGCATGCTCCACATCCAGAGTATTCATCAGGTAATTTCTTTTCAACAATTGAAGCCCTGAGACGAAGAACCATACAAGTCCACTTTTTCAAATTTTGAATATAGGCCTATGTTTTTTTTAATTTGTAGTTTGAACATTACTTTTTTATTTAGATTTTTCTTGAAGTCAGAAAAGAACTTGAAACATGTTCAACTGAAAGAACTGAGCTGTTCAGCCTGAACATTTAGCTACAGGTGTATGACTCAAATGCCCCCAAGGTATGTGCCAGTGGACTAGTTCCAAGCATTATTCATGAATGTGCATATCATTTTTGTCTATGTGTTTGCATTGCCTAGTTTAACAGGGGTGGCCTTCTCGAAAGCGTCTTTGCTAACGATGGTAGCAA
>NC_085867.1:6492121-6497121 GCF_034702125.1 Engraulis encrasicolus | reverse complement strand
TTTAGTGATGTATGATACCGGTACATACATAGATCAGTATAACAATATAAAAAAGACACTAACTTTCTCTCTCTCTCTTTACCTCTCTCGCTCTCTCTTTCTCTCTCTCTCTCTCTCTCTCTCTCTCTCTCTCTCTCTCTCTCTCTCTCTCTCTCTCTCTCTCTGTCTCTGTCTCTCTCTCTCTCTCTCTCTCCCTATCTCTGTCAGCCCGGCCCCCTTCTCCAGTACCACTCAGTCAGTGCTTTGTCTCTGTGTCTCACAGATTCAAAAGCAATTACACTTTATAACCACACCTGTTTTACAAATGCATGCGGTTGTTGACACAATGTGCAGTGCAAAAGAGAAAGCATAGGTTTAGATGAAAAAGGAAGGTGACAAAAGATTTTTTTTTCTTTTGGGGTCTGGCTGAGGCTGCGGGAAGACAGAATATGGGATTGTGAGGGGGGCAAGGAGAGGGGGGAATTGTACCTTATAGGGGTGTAAAGATAACCGATTTTGGATCAGTTATCGCTATGCAACATTGAATCGCACCGAATCGACATTGGATCGCGCCGAATCACTAAATATTTTTTATGGATCGTCCCTAAATCGAATCGTAGCCTGTGAATTGAGATTGAATTGGGAGCGTTGGCAGGGTTTTGATGAGGTCAATCGGAAAGCTTACGATGAGAACTGCTCTACCATGATGTAGTTTAAAAACCTACCTATCTATCCATCTATTTATCTATCTATCTATCTATCTATCTATCTATCTATCTATCTATCTATCTATCTAATAGGGGTGTAGAGAAACCGACTTTGGATCGGTTATCGTTATGCAACATTGAATCGCACCGAATCGACATTGAATCGCACCGAATCGCTAAATATTTTTTTTATGAATCGTCCCTGAATCGAATCGTAGCCTGCGAATCGAGATTGAATCGGATCGTTTCGTGGGTATAAGATTCACATCCCTAGTACCTTACCATAATTGATGTACGAGCTGCCAGCTTTGTCCCTTAGGCAAGAGGAAGATCCATCTCTCAAAATGAGTCTCTTACTTTCTCTCTCTCTTACTTTCTCTCTCTTTTACTTTCTCTCTCTCTCTCTCTCTCTGTCTCTCTCTCTCTCTCTCTCTCTCTTTTTATCTCTGTCTCTCTCTGTCTCTCAGAGTTTGAGAGAGAGAGCATGTGAAAGACGGAGATAAGGAGGGAGAGGGAGAGAGAAAGAGAGTGAGAAGAGTATGAGGGAGGGAGAGAGAGAGAGAGAGAGAGAGAGAGAGAGAGAGAGAGAGAGAGAGAGAGAGAGAGAGAGAGAACATTTTTGGAGAGTGCCCATCTTCCGGCTCCTATCAGGTAGTGAAAGGCAGTATGTGTGTACAGTATATCACCCCGGCAATGTAAAAGTCACCGTGAAATACAGCAGCAGGGTGTGGAAAGGTAACTGGTGTGGGGTGTGTGAGAGACAGAGAGATGGAGACATAGAAATAGAGAGAGAGAGATGGAGACATAGACATAGAGAGAGAGAGATGGAGACATAGACATAGACATAGACATAGACATAGACATAGACATAGACATAGACATATACCTTGTTCAAAAAGTCGAGAATCCCAAGAAAGCCGACCTAAAACCTCGGGAAAGTGGGTGTGAAGATTTGGTGACGCAATGTCAGATCGATAATTATCGAGGTTGATCTCAGGCGGAAGTATAGAACAACGAGTTCCCGACCTGATGTTTTGTATGACGACACACGCATCATCAACATGGCGCCCATGCATGGAACTAGCATGTAAACAGTATCAGAAATGCTAAAATATCATCTTGTAATCACTATCAACAACACCAGTTGATGTCATTCAATTGCAGATGTACATATGTCAGCACTGCTGGTATCTGACTGTTTGATTTGGTCTACTTAAGCTGAAATGATATGTCGTGGGTGTGAAGGCTCAAGGTGAGGTGAAAAAAATAATAAAAGAGAACCAAAACAAAACACGCATGAATCCCGATTGTTCCGGGATCAGTGGCGTTCATGCGCCAAACTCCAGAACTCGATTGTCATGTGAGCAGTGTCGTCAGCTGTCTCGAGAGGTCCCGAGCTGGTGAAGGCAACAATAGACATAGACATACGTAGACATAGAGAGAGAGCGAGAGAGATGGAGACATAGACATAGTGAGAGAGAGAGAGAGAGAGAGAGAGAGAGAGAGACATAGACATAGAGAGAGAGAGAGAGAGAGAGAGAGAGAGAGAGAGAGAGAGAGAGAGAGAGAGAGAGAGAGAGAGAGAGAGAGAGAGAGAGAGAGACATAGACATAGAGAGAGAGAGAGAGAGAGAGAGAGAGAGAGAGAGATGGAGACATAGACATAGAGAGAGAGAGAGAGAGAGAGAGAGAGAGAGAGAGAGAGAGAGATGGAGATGGAGAGGACTAAAGGTGAAACAGAGCCATGTTCTGTTGACCTGGAGCAAGAGTGTGTGCCGTGTGTGGCGTCTGTGCCACGTTTGCACGTGTTCATGTCTCTGTCCCTGAATCTTTTCTCTGTATCCCATTGTCTCTCCCCACATCTCTCTCTCTCTCTCTCTCTCTCTCTCTGTCTCTCTCTCTCTCTGTCTCTCTCTCTCTCTCTCAATTCAATTCAATTCAATTCAAATTGTGCTTTATTAGCATGACTGTAATGATACAATGTTGCCAAAGCATACAGATAACAAAACAAAAGTGTGAACATTTACAGAAGATCTGTTTGCGTGTTTGTGTGTGTGTGTGTGTGTGTGTGCGTGTGCGTGTGTGCATGTGCGTGTGAGTGTGAGTGTGTATGTGTGCGTGTGTGTGTGCATGAATATGGACAGGCATGTGGGGGTGCAAGGGTGTGTTGCTGTGTGTATGTATTATTATTATTACATTTTTACACTATACATTTTTACATTTGTATATTACTGTGGCTGGAGTCCCTCATTTTGTGGCATGCAAGCACATATTGTGCGGCAAGATCTGGTGAGAGTCCTTCGCCAAGTATAATCGCCATCCTTTCCGCTTCTGGGAGGCGTTCGAAATTTGGGTATATATTTTGGAATTTGGGGAAGAAGATTTTCCTCACATCCTCATATTTTTTGCAGTATAGCAGAAAGTGCACCTCTGTCTCAACCCTCTCTGCTTCACAGTGACCACATATCCTTTTGTCTTTGGGTAGCCATGTTTTTCTTTGTCTCCCTGTCTCTATCGCGAGAGTGTGGTCACTGAGCCTGTACTTGGTCAGGATTTGCCTCTGCTTCGTATCTCTGACAGAGATGAGATACTCTGCCAATTTATATTCTCTATTTAGGGTCAGGTAGGCATTCATTCTGCTTTGGTTAGTAGTTTGTTTTGTCCAATGTTCCAAGTAGTCTTCTTTTCTTTCGTTCATAATTTTGTTGACACTAATTGAGGTTTGGGAAGCAGTGCTGGGCTGAGCTTTGTTTGTGTTAGTTAGCTTCAGTACCAGCTGGTTTAGAGGACTCTTTTCAGGGTTCATCTCTTGGATTTTCAATGCCTCAAACTGGAGTGCATTGTTGGGACTTGCGTTTAGATGCATCCAGAATTTTAGGGATCTTTTCTGAATTGTTAGAGCTAATGGGAAGCGGCCTAATTCAGCCCTACATGCATTATTGGGTGTTTTGGGTCGTACTTTCAAAATATATCTACAAAACTCTGCATGTAGGGACTCAGTTGGATGTTTGTCCCACTTTGTGTAGTCGTGCATACTGACTGGACCCCAGATCTCGCTCCCATACAGTGCAATGGGCTGTATTACACTGTCAAATATTTTGCACCAGATTGTAACTGGGATGGTTATATTATGGAATTTTCGTTTGATGGCATACAGTGCCCTACGTGCTTTTGTTTTAGTGCATTCATAGCCAGGCTGAAACTTCCGGATGCAGTAATTACAAGACCAAGGTAAGTGTAATGCATTGTATGGTCTAGGGTGGTGCTACCTAGGCTGAACCTGTATCTGTGTTCCTGACACCTGGGTTTCTTTTGGAAAATCATAATTTTGGTCTTGATTGGGTTTACTGCCAGGGCCCAGGTCTGGCAATATTGCTCTAACTGATCAAGGAGCTGTTGTAGACCCTGTTCTGTGGGTGAAAGCAGCACCAAGTCATCAGCAAAGAGCAGACATTTGACCTCTGTTTCTTGGAGCTGAAGTCCAGGGGCTGCAGACTGTTCCAACTGCATCGCTAACTGGTTAATATAAATGTTGAACAATGTTGGACTCAGACTGCAGCCCTGTCTCACTCCTTTATGCTGTGGGAAGAATTCTGTTCGTTTTTCTCCAATTTTAATACTAAATTTACAATTTGAGTACATCGATTTAATTGTGTCATACATTTTACCCCCTACACCACATTGTAAAAGTCTGTAATATAATCCATTATGCCAGATACTGTCAAATGCAGTTTTGAAGTCTACAAAGCATGCAAATATCTTTCCATTTTTTCTCTCTCTCTCTCTCTCTCTTCAATTCATTTCTATGATGCTTTATTGGCACATATACCATCCATATTGCTAAAGCAATCATACAATCACATGTGACCTGAGGAAGACAGACAGGCCGAAACGAAAGCTTGTTTATTTAACTCGAGAGTGTGCGGCACTTCTCTCCTCCTACAAGTGTTTTACTGGTTGCCAGCACCTCTGTTTCTGGTGTGCGTTTTGCACCTCCACTCATCAAAGCAATCATACAAACCATTAGAGGAGTTGTGTAAAGATTGGTCCTCTTTGGGCAGCCAAGTTTCCCTGTGTGAGTTTCCACTGCCAGGGTGTGGTCACGTAGTCTGGATTTGGTCAGGATGTCCCTTTGCTTCGCAGCGCTGACAGAGAGTAGATATTCTGCGAATTTATAGTCACGGTTTAGGGCCGTATAAAAATGTATTACACTTTGGATGGTACTTTGATTTTCCCAGTGTTCCAAATATTTTCTTTTTCTTGTTTGATGGCTTTGTTGACACAAAGTATTGGTTTGAAAGCAGCGCTGGTCTGA
>NC_085867.1:6477121-6479621 GCF_034702125.1 Engraulis encrasicolus | reverse complement strand
GCCAAAAGCCCATCTGAGGAGCCATGAATAATAATCTACAGGCACATGCAGCACACCGACTGACCACGTTCTCTGTTCCAAGCCAGTCATTGATAGCTAATAATGTAAACAGGAGGTAGGCTACTGAATTGTTCTTTTTTTTAAAGATTTTTTTGTCTTTTTGACTTCATTAATGATAGTATAGTGAAGATGGTGACAGGAAGCGAGTGGGGAGAGAGAGATGGGGAAGGGCCGGCAAAGGACCCGGGCCGGGAATCGAACCCGGGTCGGCCGCATAGTAGACGAGTGCCCTACAGTTAGGCCACGGTAGGGCCCTGAATTGCTTTGAGTGAAGACACGTCAGCACCAAGGATAGCTGCTGCCATTTATTTATTCATGTTAGCAGAACCCAAATGAGGAGCAACGAAACAGTCCAAAATCTTTTATCCGCTAATATCAACTTTATAATAAATGGCAGCAAATTGCTGATTTGTAGCCTATGCTATGTAAATGTCATGGCTTTTTTCCTCCTAGTTATCATAATAAAGCAATCAAAATATTTGCCCTACCGCGCAGGGTTCGAATTACAAATTTGACCCTAAGGGAGCCCCTGTTAAAAAAAAAATAAAAAAAAATAGCATACCCTTCAGCATGTGTAGTCTGGATACGATACGCAATTCATTACGTCATCGATTTGCTTGCCATCGCTCAACATCCCTGACACAGAGGGTAGGAGCTAGCTCGTAGAGGGAGATAGATAATGGCCCACACACGCACGCCCGCGCGCGCGCACACACACACACACACACACACGCCAAGATTTCAGGGGTCCCTTGCTGGTGCACATCTCTTGGAGGGGCATGGGTAAACAACAGGGGGGACAACAACCATAAAAACACTGTTGGCAGTGCAACACACATCCACGAAAAGAGGTCGATGGTGCACCATGCATGTCCGGTCCAAAACACATTTGGTGTTACCTCAAAGCGTAAAATGAAACGTCATCACTTTACACAGCAGGGCAGGCTACTAGCAAAGTGAGCACACAGACGCGCGACAGACCAATCCAGACACCCACTAAAACAAACCATCCTACTGCTGTGTTTTGTTGCCAAAATCACTGTATGTAATGAATAGTTTACAATAGTACATGAACAGTAGGGCGACCACCAGTCATCCAATAACGCTTAGTTGCAGGTAAGCTTACGTCTGAAATGTGAAAAACACTATTTTGTAACCGATCAATCTTCAAGCACCACCCAACTCTTCCTTCATCATGAAGATGTACACAGCACTCCATATCGTTTAGGCATGATATCTGTATTGAAATACCATTTAGAGAGCATTGCCAAACTCTCCTTAAAGACAAGTAAAAGCAAAACATGACGAGCAGGGGCACAGATTTTAAAGCGCACGAAATTTGAAAAGAGAAAGTAACTATTACACCCGAGTCCGTCTACACAGCGCAACAAACCCATCCTTTAGCCGAACCAAAAGAATGAATTTAGCAACAATCGCACCGGGCAAGCAGACCCAAGTCAGCATGTCGCGGAATGCAAAATTAATAACCAAATTCCCTTACCTTAGAACGCTGTCGTGATCTCGGGTCTGCCGCAATTATTCCATATAAATCCAGAGGTGAACACACGCAACACAGCTAGCAAGCTGGATAAGTTATGTGCTAACATTGATTTTGGCAAGTTCCAAAGTTCCGTTTCAGTACGCGCATAGCGGTGTGGTGGTGAAGTACAGCCATACCTCGCGGTTTAATAAACACGTTCAATAGGCGGCCTACGGTTGGATGTGGTGATCGGAAAATGAAACATTTTTTATTTATATGGAGATATTTATATTTAATATGGATATTTAGGGCTGTTTTCCTTATTAAGATAGTATAAATGACACATTGAAGACATAGACAGAAAATCAAGTTTTGCCTCTTTCATGGGAGCCTGAGGGAAAGGGAGCTCAGCTCCCTTTGGCTCCCCCGTAATTCGAACACTGCTACCGCGCCTTAATGGTAGGGTGCTCGTCTACCACGTGGCTGACCCGGGTTCGATTCCCGGCCTTTGCCAGCCCTTCTCCCGTGTCTCTCTCCCAACTCACTTCCTGTCTCTGCTTCATTGTCCTGTCACATATAAAAACACCAATAAAGGCTTGTAAAGCCCCCCAAAAATACTTAAAGCAATAAAAAAAATATTTAGCCGTTAGGGACAGTTAGGAACAAGTGGGATGACTCGGATTACAACGTTCCAGTGGAACTACACCACTCCACCACCACACACTTGCACTTGCATAAAAGCAATTTCATATGCAGTGTGCAGTGGACACTTGTCTGCTGTGGAGTGCTGTGTCACAATGACAATGGGAGTTTGAGTTTCCCAGTTGGGCTTTTCACTCACGCTCCTGTGTCATGTTTGGTCACTCCCAGCAGGGGGAGCTGTGAGTCATCTGCCCTTTCCACTCTCTCCCTCTCTCCTCTCCCTCTCTATTCTCCCTCTTTCCACTCCCTCTCTTCACT
>NC_085867.1:6469621-6474621 GCF_034702125.1 Engraulis encrasicolus | reverse complement strand
CGTTATCTCTCATTTTCTCCATCTCTCTGTCTCTCTCTCTGTCTCTCTCTCTCTCTCTCTCTCTCTCTCTCTCTCTCTCTCTCTCTCTCTCTCTCTCTCTCTCTCTCTCTCTCTCTCTCTCTCTCTCTCTCTCTCTCTCTCGCTTCTCTGTTAATTTAGACTGTTGGCTGCTTGGCACAGACACAACAACAGCCTCATGCTGTGCTGTGCTCTGCGCCTCAGTAAAAATAGTCACCGAGGACGTGTAAGACTTTCTTGGTCCAGGAGCGGGAGTTTGGTCCAGCGCTGGAGGAGCATGAATGAGATAACGGCTCAAGTGATTCTGTGGAGTGATTGAGAGGGCTCAATAAGAGAAGAGAAGAGAAGAGTATGGATGGAGAGATTATACGAGAAGAGGAGAGTATGAACAGATGTATTGGGTCTGTTAATTTTATTAAGATCTTATCTGCTTTGTGATTTGCATTTTAAAGTAATACAGTGGAGTGTAATAGTACAGTAATGAGATGAATTGAATAAACTTTACTCTCCACACTGCACTATACACAGCAGGGCTCTGAATCAACCTTTTTCATCGCCTGACAAAATGGCTAGATTATTTTAATCTTACTAGCCTAACACTCACTCTGTGGCTGGTAAATGTTCTTTTCTCCTATACTAGCCAAACTGAATTTTCACTAGCATTTGGCCAGTTGGCGTTAATGTAGAGCCCTGTGTGGCAGTAATGAATACATCACCCTGCCTCAGAAGCTGTTTCCACGTAGCCTGCTATTTTTGAAAACGCATTGATTTTGGCCTTTTGTCTCCACATAGCCAGAGTTTTAAAATCCACATATCGAAAATCCGGCTATACAAATATCCCATTTAGGGGGCTAAAACGCACCTGTTACAATGGAGTTTTTATTTTTTATCCACATGATGCATTTCCACCTAAACAGGACAAAAAATATCCTCATTTAAAAATATCCTGCTACGTGGAAACAGCACCTCAGTTTCACTGCATCTATGCATGCACTAGCAGATGTTGTCCTCACAGGCTAATAAAGATGTGTCGAGGTACATAAGTAGCACATGGAAAAACTAAATGAATCTGTTAACAATGTTGTTACACGTAGCACAACACACGCCTAAACAAAACTAAGAGGTGAATCATCATTTCAATTGCTCATCTCATTTGTATCTTACATTATTCATTCAGGTGTGTTATGGCCTGGTTTTACAAACACCCCCCTACTAATTACATTATTCATTCAGGTGTATTGTACTTACTAATTAGTCACAGAGGGGATGTCTAATTGAGCTTCAATTACAGGTGATGAACTCTGTTGAAGTTCGAAACAATTGAATCTTAGAAGCTGTTTGCACGTATAAGGATGTTTTTGAAAACGCATTGGTTTTGGCCGTCCGTTTACATGTACATAGTTTTCAAAGTTTATTGAAAAATATCCCATTTAGTGGACTGAAATGCACCTGTTACAAGTTACAAGTTACAAGAGTTTTTATTTTTATCCACATGTTGCGTAAACAGAATAAAAAAAAAAAATCCACATTTAAAAATACCCAGATGCGTGTAAACAGCAATTGATTAATCTGATCTCTGACATTTGAGTGTGAAGTACAGTATGTATGGTGTTGTATACAATGCATATGTTAAGGGTAATAACTCATTCGTATTTCAGTCCTCTCCATCATGCCTCCCCTTGTGTGCTTATTGTCAAGGTTGGCTGACCAATATCAACTTTCCAACCTCAGACCCAAACATAACACAGTGAAATAATAGAGCACAACCTTACCAATTGGCCAAGGCCAGGCTAGCATTAACTATCCAATATTACTGTCTATACTGTAAATTGTGTGTGTGTGTGTGTGTGTGTGTGTGTGTGTGTGTGTGTGTGTGTGTGTGTGTGTGTGTGTGTGTGTGTGTGTGTGTGTGTGTGTGTGTGTGTGTGTGTGTGTGTGTGTGTGTGTGTGAGTGTGTGTGTGTGTGTGTGTGTGTGTGTGTGTGTGTGTGTGTGTGTGTGTGTGTGTGTGTGTGTGTGTGTGTGCGTGCGTGCGTGCGTGCGTGCGTGTGTGTGTGTGTGTACGCGTGCGTGCGTGCGTGCGTGCGTGCGTGCGTGCGTGCGTGGATGTCTATGTGTGTGTGTGTGTGTGTGTGTGTGTGTGTGTGTGTGTGTGTGTGTGTGTGTGTGTGTGTGTGTGTGTGTGTGTGTGTGTGTGTATGCTCTCTCGTTGATGGATTTGGGTAGACAGACTCGGGGGTGCACAAGGGAGTGGATAATGATGGCAAATTAACGGTAGTCTATGTGGCTCGCTCATAAGGCACACTAAGAAATAATTGATGTGCTGGCTCTCTTTCCTCAGTCGATAAATCAAGAAATCTTTACCCTCTGCCATCCCCCTCTCCCTTACCGGCCTAATAATGCCTCTGGTTCACCTCATTATGGTGGCGTGGGGTCGACACAGGAAGAGAGAGAATGCAAACCTGGTCACGGGTAATTTGTATAGTCCAGTAAGTAGCCCTATGGACTGTCTATGCTTAAAATCAGAGATAGTGCATATGTAACCAGCGAAAGCCTGTATAAGGGAATACCAAGGGTGAGCGAGAAGATTCCTGTAAGGAGAATGAGACCTGCAGGACATTGCCAAAGGCACAAAGAATTGCCAGCCAGCAAACTGGTGCTGTGGGAACCGTTGCGTGGGTGCCGGTTAAGAGGGCGTCCCACACTGGCATATGTGGATATACTCAATAACCCAGAGTACCAGCGAATTGAAAATATGTAAGGAGAACGGCGGCCAAGTCGTGCTCTGTCGAGTTGTAGTGGAAAAAGTTCCTTTAGAGTGGTCTCTGTCAGATTGTAAACACAAGAATATTATGTGTTGATAATATTGGTTAAAAAAAAAACGGGTTCTGTTGAGGTGAGTTAACTGAAAAGGAAAATGTACCAGAATTTCAACCAACCATCTGTGAAGTCTGTCTCTGTGGGAGGACTATGCAAACGAAGTGTTTTCCAAAAATGTTTCACGCTTGCCTGATGAAAGACAGCGCATCAAGTACCTGCCATATGCTAGCTTGTCCACATTTTAAACAGTGCATTCACAAAACAGTGTGAACCACTTTGACAGAGCATACTGTAAGAGCTGGGGTATTACTCTACTCATGTGCATTGGGACATAGCCTTTACTCACCTTGTCTCTGAGGACACTTTTATTTTCTTCAACCACACAGACGATGGTGAGAGGCGGATGGTGAGAATAGTCTCTGAGTTGTACAGTGAGCGCTTTGTCAATGTCCTTCTTTGTTAACCAGAATAGAAATGTGTAGGGTTTTTTTTTTTACTAGCTTCTATTCTACATTGAAGTGTTTAATGAACATCATTTTCTCTTGCCTGTCAGGCTTCTCACAAAGGGCTGTGAGTGGGTGTTCAAACTCGAGAGCTAAGCACAGGAATAAAACACATGTGAGTAAAAGAAATGAGTAAAAGAATAAATCTTCCTGGAATGGAAAGGGCTTCAGAGTAACACAAAACTCTTAAGGCAATTTTGTCTAAATGCAGCACAGCCTAGTACAGCATATACTTGTTCTGAAATATTATTTTGGAAACCATGTCAATTAGTAACATTATTATTCTAGTTTCAGTTGAGGTGATAAAAGCAGTAAAAGGCTATCCAAATTAAGGTGCATTTCAACCAATCCTTTGAAATGTCTGTGAATAGGTCTATCTACCTCAGTTGTTAGTGTAAGTCTATTATTGGTATTTCAATAGGTTTTTTTTGTAATATGCCGTTAATTAATTCTCTCAACAAGTCTGATGCCCTAACTGTTTACACACGACTGAAGTGAAGTGTGAGTTGGGGAAGGGGCACAGTCTAATATCATCAGCCCTTTTCCGAACAAAATCTCTCCTCTCCTCTCATCTCTTCACCTCTCCATCCCCCTCTGAATCCACAACTCGCTCCCTTCTTCCCATCCTTCTTCTATCCCTCTCTCCCCCAGCACTCTACCTTCCCAATATTGTCATGCTGGCCAATGACCATTGATTGTACCCTCTACTATGCCTAAGTCTCTGTACCCGTGTTCAGTCCTCTTTAAGTGGACCAAAAAGTGAACCGACAGCCAAATACTCTGTTTTTGTTCATATTGCGAGTGTAGCTGATGTTTCTGGTCATGTTAGGCTTTTATGGTGTGTCAGTCCTCTTTTTTGTCTAGAGTGCTCCTGAAGTTCCTAGTCACAAGTGTAACTTGTCAGAACTCATAAGTGAACCGTACTGAGCCCACATCAATGAAGATCTCAGTACGGTTCACTTCCAAGGGGTCTGGGTACACTTTGAAACATTCATATGCACAGACAATGCTGAGTAACAGGTCGTGGTTCACATAAATGGCTGAAAGGGACCAGGTGTGAAGACCCTATAAGTCTCTGTACCCATGGCTGTCTGTCCCTATGTGTGTGCTGTGCTTTGTCCTTGATGTTGGGGATGTCCCAAAAAACATTCCCCATCAACTGTGTTGACATGGCAACAAACTTACTGAATATTGAATCGTCCCGTCTTATCTATGCCTCTCTCTATCTCCCTCTCCCACCACTCCATCTCCTCCCTCCATCCACTCATCTCCCCCTCTCTCTACCATTTCTCCACCTCTCCATCTCCATCCATCCATCCACCTCTCTCTCTCTCCCACCTCTCCATCTCTCCATCTCCATCGTATCTGTCCCCCATCCCTCTACCCCTCCATCTCCATCTCTATTGCCCATCCATCCCTCTCTCTCCACCTCTCCATCTCCTCCATCTACCCCATCCCTCTCTCTAGGTATGGCGGCCGTCGTGACCCAGAGGAGGAGGAGGATGAGAGGCTTCGTAGAGAGCGTGGCTGTGGCCCTCAGTACCAGACCTCCACGGTCCGCGTCCTCACGCACTTCGCCGCCGAGCAACCCGTGGGCACCAGCGGCCCCACAGACTTCCTGCTTGGCTCTGATTGGCAGGTGGGTGTGACGAAAAAAAAA
>NC_085867.1:6439621-6464621 GCF_034702125.1 Engraulis encrasicolus | reverse complement strand
AAGGAAGTAGAGCGCCTTTTCCCATTATTCTCAATGGTGGACTTGAAGCCATATAGTTCCTAGGCAATTCTTGCCGAGTCGGCCCTGTTTCGTTAAAACGGTAGTCTCCCCTCCCTCCCAAACAACCCAGATATTTTTTTCGGGCTGACCCTTTATTTAAGAAAGCTATTAAAATAGTTTAAATGACCAATGAGCATGGCTATTTGGGTTGATTGGCAGTTGCCATTCTTTAGAATTATTGTTTTGATTGACAGGCAGGCCGTTGTCAATGAGAAGGGCGAGTCTCGCGGCGTCTCCAGGGGAAGCCCCCTCCCTCCCTGCTGCATTACTTTCAACCAGCTCTGCTTTCAACAGCTTCATTACTGCGATGGGTTATTTAATTTTGGTACACTTTCCCCACAAATATGCGTTGTTGTACTTTTGGATGTACTTCTCCGTACTCTGTAAGGACCTCTGCAGTTTTGGTAAGTAAAATAAAAACATGTATATACGTGGCTGATTGACCAAAATGACTGAGCTTTGTTAAACAAACACGTACGACAATGCTAGCTTGTTATTAGCCCAAGACAGCATGCTGATCTTTCAGTGTTTGATGATCTGTCGGCTTGACAAGTAACTTAATTATAATTTGAATGCCATTGCTTTTGAAAGCAAAATGTGTCTGTTTGGCGTGCGTCAGGTGTAATTCCCTCCTTCCGTACCGTAGCCAAGTCCTTACATCAAGATGAGTAAACATTTCACTACCATTCTGGCACTATGCTGGCCAGTGGCCACATCGGAAAAGCAACGTAGTCTAGCTGTGTTCCTCCGTCAACTGTTAAATATTGTTTGTTTCTGTGTTGCCAAATTGCTAGTTGGTGATGAAATGATGGTCATTGGTACGTTCGTTTTCAGTATGCAAATTGCGTCATTAATGTTGACTGTACTGAGTGACGAGTGCATAGTGTAATGCAAATTGTGTCATTAATGTTTAATTGTAGGCCTACTGACGAGTGCATTGTGTAGTAAACATTTCCCCATCCTCATGTGACATGGTTTCATTCTGTAGGCAAACAACAAACCACACTTCACCTGGAAAACAGAGCCAGGACTCACTGTCAGGTAAGTAAAGTTTCAAATCCTTAAAGTATGCTCCTGAGTTAAGACCAGAGACCTTCCAATGTAAAGCTAACACCATCATCTGCTTACTCTGCATGTGTTTATATATTAGTAATAAAATAGTAATGAAATATAGTCCAGGAAGACAGATGCTGAGGCACTCAAGGTTGCAATTTTTTTACTTTTTTATTTGGCTACAATGCCTACGCGTTTCGGCCCTTATGGCCTTCTTCAGGGCGTATCAAGCTTGTATCCTTGATACGCCCTGAAGAAGGCCATAAGGGCCGAAACACGTAGGCATTGTAGCCAAATAAAAAAGTTTTTTTTAAAAGAATTGCAACCTTGAGTGCCTCAGCATCTGTCTTCCTGGACCAAGTTTGAGAGCCTCTACACTGATGAGCACCAAGGAAAAAAGGTGAAGACCCAGAAGCACTCCAATTACCTGCTTGTGAGTAATGAAATATATGTTGTTCTCATCACCCTTCGTTTGTCATCATTTTCTTTACAGATGTCTGAAAATGTACAGTAGGCTACACGCCAGCAGGTCTCACCATAGTCAACATCATCAAGGATTGTCACTCCGACCTGAGAAGAGGCCCCATAGAGACACGGACAAGGACCAGCCACTGTTGCCAGTGCACAACTGAGGACCCGACCAGCCTGCTGCCATCTATGATACTATATAGTACCCGGTATGTAACATTACACTACACTCAGCCAATGCTTTCATCCAAAGCTTATCACTTATTTTTACATGTGCCTCCCAATTTGAAGGGACAAAAAGTAATTGGACTGGATAAAAGTATACATCAAGCGTAGTAAACTCTTAGCATTTTGTCAGTAGCCACTATCTTCAATAATTACAAGGGTACCAATTCTATTGACAGATATGCATGCCCACACCATGAAACTACCACCCCATGATTTTCACTGATTAGGCAGCATGCTTTGAAACATGAGCAGCCCATCTCCTTATCTATTGTGTTTTCTTCCCATGAACCTAAGTTGTTGGTGTATCAAACGGTGACGTATTCTCATCACACACTATGCCATTATTTTATTTACAGCGGAGTGGTCTGAAGACGTGGAGTACACTGCAGCAGGTATCACATGACCAAGGACTTGGACAACGTCTCTCTACATCTATAGTGTATTACACAAGTGAGTGTACACCCCCATATTTCTGCAGATGTAATGGGACAATAAAGACATTTGAAAACTGAAAATGAAGTCTGCACTTCAAGCTCATCACATTAAATAAGTAAAACAGGAGCTTGGTGAGCAGACTTAATTTTCAGTTGTCATTTGACTTTGTTAGTCCTGCACCCAAAACTTTTTTGAGAAGGATGTTCATGGGTTTTTCCTTTTTAAACAAATGTAGACATTTGTAGACACTGAAATGTTATAGTTACTCTATATATACCAGTGATATGCTTCAATTATGTTAATGTTACATTAATCATTTTTTAAAAATAGATTTGTATTTATCGTTACAGCTGAAGATGTGCACAGTACGCTACTGCCTGCATCCTACCACCACAGAGGATCCGATATGCAGAACCAGCTTCAAAAACCATTGCAATTATGAAACACAGTTAATAAATGCTTATATACAGCAGCCCGCACATTTTGTTTAATTTGTAATATTGGTTAACACACTATTGTAACAACTGTTTAGATCTGTGTTTCCCAACCAGGGGTACATGTACCACTAGGGGTACGTGAACACAATGCAGGTGGTACATGCATTGGCAGGTATCAATAAAAAGAAATGTATGGAGCATAATCATATTGGGATAGAGCAGTGGTTCCTAACCTATGGGTCGGGACCCAACTTATGGGTCGCCAAAGATCCACAGTGGGTCGCGAAGCCCTCTTGATTTTAAGGGGTTTCGTTTTAATACCATATAGCCCATGTTGAATATATGACAAAGTAAAGCTTTTAAACTGATATATGCATAGAGGCAACAAAATGTAAGCGACACATTAAACAGTCATTCTATATTTGACTGAAGACAAATTGAGGAATTTTCTAATGAGTTTCCGCATGACTCCCTCTCGCCTGGGACTCCCTCTCGCGTGGGCGCTGGCATGATTGGGTCACCAAAGCTTACAATGGTAAAAATATGGGTCCCTGAAGAAAAAGGTTGGGAACCACTGGGATAGAGGAAGATATACAGTAGACTAGAGCATGAGGGAGGGGGTACTCATGGTATGACAAAAATGCTTAGGGGGTACATGAGACAAAAAAGAAGTTGGGAGACACTGTGTGATTGAAGTAATGCATTTGTTACAAGCTTGGGGAAGAATGTCCACTCCATGATTTGCAAGTTTAAAAAGCTGAACATAAGGGTGAATATTTCATTTTAATCTTTATGTCAAGCATACAAAACACCCAGATGTTTAGTCATAGCCTACTGTAGGCCAGCTATGTTTTACTAACTGAAAGGTGTTAACTTTGGTTTGTTTACCATACCGTCTACTTCTAAGAGTGATTTTGTATTCTGAATCTTTTCAAAAACTGGGGGGGATCAGCAAAAAAATGGTCATGATGACTGCTCGACACGGCAATCTTCATCTTCAATCTTCCGGATGACAGCTTGGCGTCGAGGAGCCTTTCTTCAGCGTCCATGGCAGAGATTTTTTGCAGTATCTCTGTCCATGGTTTGTCTGTCAAACGGAAAGGTTTTGCATGTCATTTGATGCCCAAACATTCAAAGTTATTTACAAATGTCCGTAGAGGATTAACTTGGTGTGGCAGACACAAACCAAACAATATTTTACGCAGATGTACAACATGAAAATTGGAGCATTCTGAGCTCTCAAACAAAAGCAATGTTGATACTGAGTATTGCTGACATGGATTATGTTTTGCCAAACGGTACGCCGACCCCAAAGACACATCTGCATGTTCTGTGTACAGCTCTGTTTGTAGCCTAACTTCCCATTTATCTTTAATTGCGGCTACATTACAACGTGGTGAAGTAACTTATAGTAAGCTAGGTCCGCCACTCGGCTGGCTCACGTTAGATGCTAAGCTAAAATTATTATGGTCATCATAACAAGCTCTTCAAGGTTTCGTTAACCCAAAGTATCATTTTATTAATAGCATGGTATATTTGCCATACTTACCGATCACCAGTTCCATTTGAACTTGTGTTGCTGTTTTTATGACAATCAAGGGTTTCTGTGTCGACAAGTTCCACAGCTGAAAAGTGGGTTCAATAATTCTGCTGGGGACGCCATGTCATATTCGGGTGGGAGGGGCGGGACATGTCTTGAAGTGTCTGTTTGTGGATTGGCCGGCGATGTCGACCTATCAGCAATGTAGCTCAACGTTGTCAAGGTGATTATTATATTTCCGCATTTTTGGGGCGGAAGTAAATCAGCCGCGGTTGCTTCAAAACCGTTGAATGGAGTTCTATCGAACTCCGCAGTCCAGTTATACTATACACGTCAGTGACCTTGACCTTTGACCCAATCACTCCCAAAAAGTAATCGATTGTTTCTTGGGTCATGACCAATCATCCCACTAAATTTCATAAAAATCGGCTCAATTTACGTTTTTGACCTTTTCGTGACCTTGACCTTGACCTTTGACCCAATCACTACCAAAAAGTAATCGATTGTTCCTTGGGTCATGACCAATCATCCCACTAAATGTCATAAAAATCGGCTCAATTTATGTTTTTGACCTTTTCGTGACCTTGACCTTTGACCCAATCACTCCCAAAAAGTAGTCTATTGTTCCTTGGGTCATGACCAATCATCCCACAAAATTTCATAAAAATCGGCTTAATTTACGTTTTTGACCTTTTCGTGACCTTGACCTTTGACCTTTGACCCAATCACTCCCAAAAAGTAATCGATTGTTCCTTGGGTCATGACCAATCATCCCACTAAATTTCATAAAAATCGGCTCTATTTACGTTTTTGACCTTTTCGTGACCTCGACCTTGACCTTTGACCTTTGACCCAATCACTCCCAAAAACTAATCGATTGTTCCTTGGGTCATGACCAATCATCCCACTAAATTTCATAAAAATCGTCTCTATTTACGTTTTTGACCTTTTCGTGACCTCGACCTTGACCTTTGACCTTTGACCTTTGACCCAATCACTCCCAAAAACTAATCGATTGTTCCTCGGGTCATGACCAATCATCCCACAAAATTTCATAAAAATCGGCTCAGTTCTGTCTGAGTTATACGAAGTACAAACAAACATTTCGACCTTGACCTTTGACCTTTGACCCAATCACTCCCAAAAACTAATCGATTGTTCCTTGGGTCATGACCAATCATCCCACCAAATTTCATAAAAATCGGCTCAGTTCTGACTGAGTTATACGAAGTACAAACAGACATATTCACAAATAAATAAATAAATAAAAATACACGGCGGGCAAAACATGACCTTCTGGCGAAGGTAAAAAGCTAGTATTTTGGCTTGTGACTATCTCCAAAAATGTGAAGGTCCAAATAGAAGATTCCTTGTTGAAAGTGGTAGTCTGAATGATCCGAGGCAGTATCCTGGTGAACCAGCCCAGCCCCCGCCCTGGGCGTCAACACATAGCTTCTGGTTCACCAGGAAACCGAGGCAGACTGATCTGAGTGAAAAAAGTTTAAAATCCTTTATTTTAATGGATCTTCATCAGGGCAAACTTTGTTGCTTCTGGGTAAAAACCCATTTTTGCTGTCCATGTTATCAGCCTGTTGTTGCCAAAATAGTAATGACCAAGTATCACTTGCAGTGCCTTTGCATAGTTAGTATGATGTAGTTGAGGTTTTCCAACAAACAATGAATAGAGATTGTGTTGAGTCACAGGACAGGTTATAGACTATATTGACTCTTAAGAAACGCTCAGACTCTCAGAAAACGAATTTATTGGTGGTGAGTTGCGGTAAATGCACCATTTACGTATATTCTGACTCGAGAAGAGCATGTTTATGGCAGCGCTTCCAGATGGTAGTTTGTGTATCCTACTCCGTCTATGAGAACCGGGCTAGGAACTAACTGTCTGTTGAAATTAGAACTGCCCCAAAGAGTGGAACAGCTTTGTTTTCATTTGCCCTTTGATTTAAAGGTTATGTATCTACAGACCTTTCATCTACAGAAGACGCACTGTATATAGTCATAGTTTTCCTAGTCGATATTGTCATCAGTAGTTATAGATTTAGTGTGTGACGCTGACGTTTATTCACGTACAGTATAAGATACACTCTAAGAAGCATCGATAGCCAAGAACAATCTTTCCCCATTAGCAGCTATTGAAGCATCCCTAATCTCTGTCTTGGGACTCCCTCCGTTCAGTACATTGATCTGGCATTATGCATGTTCCTATCACAGCAGAATGACACACACGTGACAAACACATACACACACACACACACACACACACACACACACATACGCAGAAGGATACACAGACGTGCACAAGTCAGGCGGGGACATGCTTGCACATTGATCTGACATTATGCATGTTCCTATCACAGCAGAATGGAACAGTGGATGTTGGACATGCAGCTACGCAAGCTGATGAAGTACATGTACTTCCCAAGGAATTGTCACACACAGTAAGACACTGGAGACGACTCATATAATCCATACACACACAAACACACAAGAGCATTGCACACAGACACACAAAGGCATGCACACAGACACATACACACACACACAGACACAATCGTAGACACATGGAGACACACATGAACATACACATGCTCAAGAACACACACGGAGACACAACCATACGTATGTGTGCTCGCGCACATACACAAGCACACACACATGCATGAAGATACACCGACATGCACAAGAAAGGCCCGGAACATGCTTGCTGTATGCCTTACATTACGCAGGCAACCAAGTGCACAGTACATGCTTCAGGACTACCGAGCCACTTTGTATGATACTGGATTTATCATCTAGGGGGCAGATAGCCAACGGGGCTCTCATAAATGTTTTCCTCCATTGTTTGACTCTACATGGAAGCTTGGAAGCTCTACCCTCGCAGTTTTGTCAATGTTGCATCGCACAAATGCGTCTGTGTGTGTATCCTTGTGCCAGGTGTTTTCCCGCACACAAAATTGACATAAAACACACATGTCCAAGAGTTTGCGCACGAAATGTGCTCATGCACGCATATAATAATATCCTGCATATATAATAATATCCTGCAGTAAGCATGTTCCCGGCCAGATGTGTCTGATCAAATCCCGCCCAAAACGTGCTCAAAAACTGCCCGGACCGGAGGTACTAAATTCCGCCCAAATTCAACAAATTGTATTGATTTTTATGGGCGTAAAACAGCAGAAAAAAACGCCAAATGGCCAATTTTTCAATATTTTACCCGCTGACAGGCATCCCAAGCAGCCCAATTGGGCGGGTAACCACCCAATCTGGCAACACTGGTTCCGGGTCTAACACGGAGGATAATATTGACAATGCCGTTAGGGGTTTTATTTGAAGTTTCATGAAGTTTGATAGCTAAGGTAGATTGCTTTTCACTGGGGAGCGCAATGGTCTGAGACCACTAACCACAAACCCAGGGTCTTAACATTCGCCCAATTGAATGAAATTAAAATCAGATAAAAAACGAGTCAGGTAAAAGGCTGAAATTGACATGAAGACAAATCAACCCCTCTCCCACCACATACAGTGCATGCACACACAAAGACACACAGATAAACACACACCCAAATGCTGCATCCACACAAACACACACATGCACTCACAAACTGTATGCATGGATGCGCGCATACACACGCGCATACACACACACACACACACTCTCTCACACACACACACACACACACACACACACACACACACACACACACACACACACACACACACACACACACACACACACACACACACACACACACACAAACAAACAAATGGGGTCTTCTGTTCTGGACGGGAACTTCTACTGTCTTCTCTTGCACCAAATCAAAAATCTTTTCCACATTGATTCCAGCTCGGGTCTCCCCATGGCTGCCATGCAGCTCTATGATGGCTAAGTTAATATTCCAAACCCACCATTAGTTCACAAACAGCAGCAGCTGTGTGTGTGTGTGTGTGTGTGTGTGTGTGTGTGTGTGTGTGTGTGTGTGTGTGTGTGTGTGTGTGTGTGTGTGTGTGTGTGTGTGTGTGTGTGTGTGTGTGTGTGTGTGTGTGTGTGTGTGTATGGGGTGGGGGGTGCTTGCGTGCGTGCGTGCGTGTGTGTGTGTTTGCAGACTAATTAGCGAATTAATTGCTCGGCTAAGTTCACATTAGAGTTTGGCATGTCATTTGCTGAAGCTCTACCAATACAAATAGAATTGGAATGTGGTGCATATATGCTGTGCCTACAGTACATTGTAGCACACTGTTCTTGAGATCATGTTCTTGTCAAACATCCACAAGACCTCTACAGATGCTCTGCTGTTGAGTTCAGCCAAAATGTTGCATAATGACTTAGTTTCCATGATGGCTTTAATTCCGAATGATTCATTCTATGACAAACATGTCACAAACATTTGACATTTAATCCAGTGTGCACATTTTGGCAAAGGCAATGAAATAAACTGCATGTTCGCTCTTAAACTGTTTTGTTAGTATTATGTATGCTAGTTGTATAATTTTACAATGAACTACAAAAAAATGAAAAGATAAGAAGAACAGGAATCACTACTCACAAACCCATCTTCGATTTCAATTTGTAGTCAGGTGATCATTGAGACAAAAAAAGTGTATTTCATAGCCCAAGCTGGCGTGCTGATGTTGACCATGGAGTGATTACTGCCTCCAGATGATATAAAGCACATGTCGCCAGGGCCAGAGCCTAGGGCCCCCCCACCTGCCAGGGGGTTCCTGACTGGCCCAACGTGACCAAATTGCAGAATTGTGACACAATGCAATACTGAAGAATCCATCCGTCATGTTGAGTACAGCTGGTAGACATGTCTACCATTACGTCTTAGCTCATACTCATGGCACTTTCTATGTAAATTTGTCGCGAAATTTGCCTTCAAGGGGGGCCCCACAGCAACCTGTAGCCTAAGGGCCCCGGGCCATCTTAATCTGGCCCAGCATGTGGCCTGGGTGCCTGCGGTGCTCAGCCTCCATGCACTGATGACCATTTACGGGAGCCCCACCGCTTAACATTAGCCCCAAATTGCACCTGACAGGTCATTATGACGGTAACCGTGGCAATATGGCCATGGCGGAATTCTACTTTTATTGACCTAGATGGGCAGAGCCTGCAATCTGGTTCAATACAGTGGCTTTCCCTGTGTTCTCCAGCATGGAAGGGTGAATTCCAATATGCGGACTTTCATCCTCACTTGCTCACTTTGATGATGTCACTGACAACAGAAAATTAATTCAATATCTTTGCAAAAGTACAATTCCAATGTAATTTTCTCATTTGCAATTGAGATAGTGAATGAAAAACAGTCCCCCACAATATGTTGTGGCAAGGCTGACAGCTGGGAAAATTAATTGTTTTCTCCAAGGAGGCGGGGCGAGGCCACAAGCACAAGTGGAGGATGGGAGTGTGCATATTGGAATGCACTCAAGGTCTGGCTGTGCAGAAGGAAAATGGTCATTTGCATTCTGCAGCATGATCCACAACCTTTTACCTGACTTGTTTTTTTTATCTGATTTTAATTCCATTCAATTGGATGAATGAAAAGGTTTGTGGTTTGTTGTCTCAGACCATTGCAGTGTTGTTCTACTGATTTACTGCCATATTGAGGATCTCCATATGCCATCTTTGTATATAATGTATGTTCGTATGTCTGGGGATGTCAGATAGCACCAGTCAGCTGTATACATCTGTCTAAAATGCGCTTTGGATTGGCAGGGTGTGTAATTGTCAAAGACGTTTAATATTAATGTCAGATATTTTTATGGCTCTGAAAGAACATATCTCAAAGTTGAACTCAGTAACATTTCAAGGCAGAAGTAGATACTTAGTGTGCATTAATGATGTTGGAAAGTGGGATAGACACCACATTGTTTATGCAAAACAAATCAACTTCAATGCACACACAAAAAAAATGCAGCCAATAATTATCGTTTTCATTCCGCTGCTGACAACAGTGATAGTTAGCAGCTGCAAGATAATCAGTTCAGTTGACTGAATGTCAGTATCAATTGAGTATCAGACAACCTGTCACTGTCCCTCTTTTCATGTGGGATGGGAAGTAAAGCCGATTCTGTTGTACATGTGCTGGTGTGTGTGGTGCTGCCACTCGAGAGTTGGTAATACTGCACTCTAATAAGAATGTTGTAATCAAAATATAATGCAACTTGTCCACCGCAGCTAGCTTAGTTTACAGTAAAGTAACCATACAAAGCGAAACACACAACATAGTATATTTAATGATATGATCATTAACTTCTGTCCGGAGCTTGAAGACATTTCATACTTCAGACAATGCATGCACAGCTGCAGCTATCAGCTGTGTGTGTGTGTGTGTGTGTGTGTGTGTGTGTGTGTGTGTGTGTGTGTGTGTGTGTGTGTGTGTGTGTGTGTGTGTGTGTGTGTGTGTGTGTGTGTGTGTGTGTGTGTGTGTGGTGTGTGTGTGTGTTGTGTGTGTGTGTGTGTGTGTGTGTGTGTGTGTGTGTGTGTGTGTGTGTGTGTGTGTGTGTGTGTGTGTGTGTGTGTGTGTGTGAGAGTGAGAGAGAGAGAGAGAGAGAGAGAGAGAAAGTGAGATCTACCTTGGGCTGAGTGTATGTAAGAGTGAGCTATATATGGTTAATATATGTCTAATGATGTGTGTAATGTCTTGTGTGTTTATGCATGTATGCTACTGGACAGCTTAATTTCCCCTGGGGATTAATAAATGATACCCTACTCTACATGAAATAACATCACCCTCAGAGTACATGTCTGAACCCCCAGTGAAGCCCCCCCACTCCAGCCTTAACACCAGTGAAGAGCCTTGTGAACGCTGCCCTTTTACCTAAGGAAATGCCATATCTAAAAATGGCTATTGAGAGGCGAAGAAGACTGTGATGGGCAAAGGAAAAAGCTTTTACTGCAGGTGGAATTCGGGGGGCTGAAAAGATCACTAAAGTCTGTGAAGAGAAGTCTCGCACCGGGTGCAACTCATTATGTGACCGTCACTGTACACAACATATCTACTTCGCTGTGTGTGTCTGTGTATTTCTCGAAAAAGGAAAACATATACGCACACCACAAAAGCTCCCTTGTCATGATTTAATGAAAAACTGGCCCAACGTTTTGACCTGCAAGGTCTTCGTTAGTGTCACCAGCTTTTGTGGTGTGCGGATGTTTTTTCTCTCTTTTTCTTGTGTGTTCTTTGATATCCTGAACCCATGGCAATTGCTCTTTGGGATGTGCACCGCAAACACCTCACACGTTTCTGTGTGTTTCTCCCCATGTAGGTGATGTCTCCGCTGTCGGACTCGGTGCTGGCGGAGAGGATGGTGCGGGTCCTGGATGACAAGGTGTCCATCACGGAGCTGGGGGTGCAGCTGGTGTCTGGCCTGTCCCTCAACCTGCAGCTCAGCCCGGGCAGCAACAGGGCCATCGTGGCCACCGCCACCACACAGGAGCTCATGCAGACACCTAAACAGGTGTGTACACCTTACTACTGTAGATGGTATATTATAGCCTAGAATGGTATATTATATACCTGTAGGGCTATTATAATGGCCACCGCCACCACACAGGAGCTCATGCAGACACCCAAACAGGTGCACACACCTTACTACTGTAGATGGTATATTATAGCCTATACCTGGTGGTATATTAAAGCCTATAGCCTATACCTGTAGGGCTATTATAATGGCCACCGCCACCACACAGGAGCTCATGCAGACACCCAAACAGGTGCACACACCTTTCTATAATATGGTATATTATAGCCTATACCTGGTGGTATATTATAGCCTATAGCCTATACCTATAGGGCTATTATAGTATCCACCACCACCACACAGGAGCTCATGCAGACTTACTATTGTAGATGGTGTATTATAACCTAGAATGGTATATTATATACCTGTAGGGCCATTATCACCACACAAGAGCTCATGCAGATGCCCAAACAGGTGCGCACACTGTACTACTGTAGATAGTATATTGCAGCCTAGAATTGTATATTACCTGTATGGCTATTATCGTGGCCACCACACAGGTGCTCATGCAGACACTCAAACAGGCGCTTACACAACACTATACCACACATTCACCTCATGCTGACTACATTTCTGGTGTGTCGTGTGTACACGACTGTCCATCTCAGTGGCCCAACAAGGGGAACTCAAATGGCAAAATAATGGTAAAATAAGGATTTGTGCATGCCATGAAAGCCTACAATGGTATATCATAGCCTAGAATGGTATATTATATACCTCTAGGGCTATTATTGTGACCACCGCCACCACACAGGAGCTCATGCAGACACCCAAACAGGTGCTGACACTATACTATACCACACATTCATCTCATGCTGACTACATTTGTGTCTCGTGTGTGTATATGACTGCCCCGACGGTTTTAGGCATGCTATAAAACCAAGAATGATATACATACATACATACTGTAGCGAAGGGGAGTAGAGTTGCCCAGCCGGGACTCGAATCTAGACCTTCTGGGGTAGTAAACTGGGGCTCTGACCGCTACACCAAAGAGCCAGGCTCCATGGCAAGTCAGAACACACCCACAACCCTAGTGATGGTCACTCCATCACACTGCCTTCCGGAAGCGCACCTGTGCACTTCACACACTCAAGGTGTCCCTCACGCAACTGCCCATCATGCTTCTCCCATCCAGTGTGGCCCATCATCAATGTTTCACCCATCACTGGGGTCACCAATCCTGGGGGTCCCTCACATGGAATTACGGCTCACAC
Source organism: Engraulis encrasicolus (assembly GCF_034702125.1). NCBI lineage: Eukaryota > Metazoa > Chordata > Actinopteri > Clupeiformes > Engraulidae > Engraulis > Engraulis encrasicolus. The sequence goes on along the minus strand of NC_085867.1, from coordinate 6,451,647 downwards.
ACAATGGGTACGCTTCCGATGGCCTCACGGTACCATCCCACTTCTGACACCATTTGTAGCGAAGGGGAGTAGAGTTGCCCAGCCGGGACTCAAACCCAGACCTTCTGGGGTAGTAAACTGGGGCTCTGACCGCTACACCAAAGAGCCAGGCTCCATGGCATGTTAGTCAGAACACACCCACAACCCTAGTGATGGCCACTCCATCACACATACATACATGTCCACTATACACGGGTTCACCGTGTTTATAAACACGATGTTGTGAGGAGGGGCAAGACACTGGCAGCCAACCATGTGAGCTATTTTTTTGACTGACAGTGGTTTCCAACAATCATAGATTTAGTTGTGCGCAGCTGTTTCGCAGCCAGGAGAAAACAACAATTTAGGACCCATGTATACAGATGCTTGTACTTTGCTCTCATTACACCTTTTATCTCATGTCAACTACATAGGTTTCACAGTATGTAGTGATGTGGTTATCAGGCTCAAAGTAGCAGACACATAAGTGGGAAAGTGTTACTCAAAATAAGGATAAATTGAGCATAATGCTCAGTAGTGTAACAATATTGAACTCTGGCGTAGTCAGTTACAACTTGGTAAGATAACAAAACAGATACAGATTTTGTTATGGAACACAACACCATATCCCATCAAAATGTGTTGCACAAAATCTTCCATAGGAGCTTTGTGTGCCACTCCAAAAAGTCATCAAGGGCACTGCCGAATATCAATTCATGCCCACAAGAAATCAATTTAAGGACAGGCCAGAAAGAGAGAAAAGGAGGTCAGACAAGAAAGGAATCATTTTCAATCAATATTTTTTTTTTACCTCACAACGGGAGAGTACGTACATAGTCCACATCCCTGATGTGATTAGTTGTTTGAGCTGTAAGAACCACACGCCTAGATGGCAAGCTGCAGGTTGCCAATCTGAAGTGTGTCGAAGAATGTAACAATTGAATACATCACTCACTAAGTTAGCTGTACATTCTCCATAATCCTTACACCAAAGCCAATGCCTTTTCTCAACTGTAGAGTATTCTGCCCTACAAAGGCAAAATGCAGTAACTATCGCCAACATCGAAACTGAGATTAAGGCCTTCAATGCCTTGATATGAGCTTGAATATTTTAGTCACTGCAATGTCGGCATAGCAACATCTCTAAAACGGGACACATTTGGAGCATAAGGCTTTGTCACAAGTGAAAGGAGGTGTTAGGAAGACCATTTTCAGTGTTATCTCAATTTTGACAAAATATCTAGTTACTGCACTCTGTCTTTGTACGGCAGTATAGTATCGTTGATTTACCTGGTGGCTGCTGAATGTCTTTCCTTCAATGCCTTTATCATCTGCCTACAGAAGCACTGCTTCAGCACCCACCCACATACAGTATGCTTTATGGTAATACTGCATTGTTTCATATTCCATGTGTTCAAATGGGCAATGATCTGACCACGCTATCAAACATAATAATTGTTCATTACGTGATTTGGACCACTGACACGGGTATTAAGTATCGTTTAATAGTTCGAAAACCAAAAGACACGAAAATCATCCATTTTGCTAAAAGCAAAACTGCAACTTGGCAGGGGCTTGCCGGCGCCCTGCAATGGGCTATGGTAGTGCTGAACTGGGGTGAAAAAAACTGTGAAATAATGAGAGTGGTAGGGCAGGAGAGGTGGGCCACTGTTGATTTTTGTCATCCCTTTCATAATAGCAGGGGCTCTGCCTCAGTCCTTTTAAAATGCAGTCAGCGCGGAGCGGACAACAGCAGACAGTCTAGGGGGACATGTCGTTCTGTGCACCATTTCCAGGTGTTAGCTGGGCTGGACTGGCCATCTGGCATAAGGGTAATTTCCTGGTGGGCCCAGCACCCTTATTGGTCTCTATTTTCAGAAATGTTTAACAATAAAATAAAAATCAGCGCTGCTAAATATGAGGGGCCCCTTTAAGCCAAAAGTGCACCGGCCCTATTTTTGTACCAGTCCAACCCTGGGTGTTAGCATGGCTGGCACATACCTCTTGTCTCGTCACCTTAGTGGGGGGTGTAGTAGGGGTCAGCTCTTTGGCATGGAGGCAGGGGGAGTGGGTGGGTTGAGGGCTATTGGGGGTAGATTCAGTGATGCCCTGGTCATGCTGAGCAATAAATACTGAGTCGTAATCACCATGATCAGAAAGCAAACACACAGACCCCCAACTGCAAACAGAGAGCCCCCCGCCCCACACCCCCCCCCCCCCCCACACCCCCCCCACACACACACACACACACTACACTGCTCATCTTTTTGATGAGATCTTGTGGGAGTTCTTTCTGTCGTTTATCAGATAATATAAACTTGAGCGTTTCATTTCTACATTTTTATTTTGGTCACTGAAGAATCCCCTGATAGTGTTATATATATATATAAAATGTTTGGGAAATATTTCAGAGAAAATAACAACAGTGATGGGAGAGAAGAACAAAAAAAAGAAAACAGTTTTTGATTGTGTCGCCTTTACACAATGGCAGGGGTCTGTCTGATCATCATCGTCATGAAAGATTGGCCAAACGTCCTGCTGATCACAGGCTCTTTAAAGCGCGTGGCGGCGATGGCGACGGCGGCTCTTGTTTGCTTTGCTGTCCCTTTGAAGCGTGGGAGGAAACAGCCCTCCTGCTACTCCTGGTCCTCCAGAGATCTAGCGGTTGTGTTGTGAGGGCCGTATTTTTAGCCGCATGTTCACATCTGATGTTTCCCTCCCAATCTCTTATTATTCATTAACAGCCAGCGTTTGAAGTTTTTTTTTTTGAAGCGCAAAGTTTAGGATATAATGGATTCATTGGCTTTGTCGTGTGTGTGTGTGAATTATTGTTGTCATTATTATTTGTGCCTATTTTTGATTGTTTTTCTCGTCTTTATTTACCGTTTTTCTTCTTTTACTACGTTTCCTTTTTTAAACCTTATCCTCTTCTGTCTTCTCTCTCTCTCTCTCTCTCTCTCTCTCTCTCTCTCTCTCTCTCTCCATCCTTCTCTTTGCAGGAGGCCCTGATCAGTGCCTGGCTGCAGTTCAGCGATGGCTCCATGACCCCGCTCGACCTCTACGACCCCAGCCTGTTCGTGCTGAGCGCCACTTCCCTGAACGAGCGGGTAGTGGCCGTGCGGCAGGACCCCATGTGGAAGTGGCCCATGATCGTCACCAAGGGCGAGGGCCAGGGACAGCTCATCAAGGTAGAGTAGAGAGTGGAGTAGAGGTAGCCAGGCCGTGCACTCCTAGTCTAGTCAGGGCAGGATCAATATAAATATCGTTTCTGGGCTCCAGAAATATCGGGAACTCCTCCCATTTCGTTGTGAAGCAAATAACCAGTAGCAATCTAAGGGAGGTGGGCCAACCAAGCCATTTGGGAAATGTTAATTGTTATGCTCTTGGTCAGACCAAGTCTCGAAGAGATTTGAAAGTCAATGATAATCAGGCTAGAGAAGAGTATCATTTATTAATCCTGAGGGGAATTTAAGGTGTCCAGTAGCATACATACATCAGTACAGAATGCACAAGACATTACACACATCATTGCACATATTAACCATATGTAGCTCACTCTTACATACGTACATTCAGCCCAAAGGTAAAGGTAATGCAATGTAATGTCATTTTGTTTGTGTAGTGCAGGGATGGGGAACCATTTTCATTCGAGGACCACTTCCAGTTTTATAAAGTCCTCTGTAATATGGCTGTAATCAACACAATCTAGTATTTCCCCTTGCACTTTAGGCTTATATTTACAACAGACCCCATCATCCCTAGGTCCCCTGATAATGTATCTTACGATGGTAAGGCTTTAGAATAAGGTTCTTCTAATGAGTGTTTATAGTCACTAGCAGGTACTAAAACCCTTACAAGTGCCCAATAACATGCTTATTAACTTTGTTAACATCTGATGAGTAACTTTATTTGAGTAAAAGCATGAAAATCGGTACACATGGCAGCCATCTTGAAAATTCAGGTTTTTTTGCGACGCCTCCATATCTAGTATTAGTCATCATATCAAGATGGATATGTGCACCGATTTAAATAATAAGACTAAAAAAATAAACCACTATAAACACATAATAAGCAGCTTATAAGATGTTAAGAAAGTTAATAAGCATGTTATTGGGCACTTGTAAGGGTATTATTACCTGCTTACTAGTGACTACAAACGCTTATTAGAAGAACCTTATTCTAAAGTGTTACCCATTAAAATGATATTGTGGGCTGGATAAGAGGGCAAATAGCCCTCGAGACATACAGCAGGTTCCCCACCCCTGGTATAGGGCATTTCATACCCGCATGCAATTCAATGTGATTTACAATGACACAAAAAAAACCTGATCAATGTGCTTTAAAATCAAGGTGGAGATGTTCAACCCGGAGCAGTGCAAGACCAAGCGGCGTAGTGCCCTCGTCACAGGTGTCGGTAACGTCCACGTCCGATTCGGCCGCGATGACGACGAGTACGACAGGGTGGACGGCGGCCGGAGGTACGGCCGTCCCAACGCGCCCTACTACGGGGGATCCATCTCCGACATGGAGGCCGGGATCATGAACCGGGGATCGGGCAGCAAGTCGGGGGGCAGCTCGCCGGGCAGACCGAACGGCGGGCGCCTGTCAGCGGACGCCGGCGGGCTAAACGTCCCCGTAGACTTTGCCGAGTTCCCCACGCAGCCGGAACCTGCCGGTGGTGGCCTTGGCATTGATGGTGGCGGTCGCGGTGGCGGCGGCGGCACGGAGGATGATTTCCTGCAGGCTCGCCGCAGCCTGAGTGACCTGGAGATCGGCATGTACGCTCTGCTTGGTGTCTTCTGCCTGGCCATCCTGGTCTTCCTCATCAACTGCATCTCCTACGCCCTCAAGTACCGCAACAAGCAGCTGCCCCTGGAGGGCCCCGAGACCATGGCGCACGCCCACGACTGGGTGTGGCTGGGGCAAGAAGGGGAGCTCCTGGAGGAGGGAGGAGGGGGCCCCCACGGCGGCGGCCTGTGCCTGACCCAGGACGAGCTGGGCAGCATCCTGGACTCTGGCTTAGGGCTGGAGGAAGGCAGTCAGCTGCTGATGAACGGCATGCAGAAGAAGGGCCAGCAGGGGGCGCAGGGGCAGGTGCCACACCACCACCACCACCACCACCACCTTCACAACCACCTCCGCGCGGCCCACGAGATGGGAGCCTGCCCGGGGAAGGAGCAGAAGGCGGAGGCCCTGCACCACTCGTCGCCCACCACCAAGAGGAAACGAGTCAAGTTCACCACCTTCGGGAGCTCCTCCAGCTCCAGCAGCAAGTCCAACAACAACAACGGCTGCCCTGGCAGCGGCATCAGCATCAGTCCCTTGGTGCTGGCCCAGGCCCAGAACAGTGACAACATCAAGTGGGTGTGCCCAGACATCGAGCTCGGGGACTCCAAGGAGCTCCGGAATTACATGGAGAGGCTGAACGAGAACGCTTCGAAAAGCCTAGCGTAGTTTAGTTTCAATGACATATTCTCTCCACTTCTTCGACAAACCCCCCGCTACTGGAATTACATGGAGAGGCTAAATGAGAACGCTTCGAAAAGCCTAGCGTAGTTTCAATTACATATTTTCTCCCCTTCCTTCAACAATGACCCCCCCTCCCCCTCCCCCCCTTACATGGAGAGGCTGAACGAGAAGGCTTCAAAAAGCCTAGCGTAGAGTTTCAATGACACATACTCTCCCCTTCCTTCCTTTACAATTACCCCCCGCTACTCCCCTTCTCCCCAACCTCAGCGTCCTCCAGCTCTCCCCTCAGCTCCCTGTTTTCCTTGTATTTTTGGAGCAAAGTGTAGCTCACACATATTGCCTTCACTGGAGAGGAGGACAGCAGCGCAACGGAAGGCGGTCAGACTGGTACTGCTACAGGGGATGCTGCCCATGCATAAAGACAGACCATTCATCTAGTGTTGTTACCAAGGCAACTGTCAAAAGAGTTGATCTTGGGAGGGCAAGGGATTGAGAAAAAGGGGGGTTGGCGTGTTTTTGTTTTTTTTCGGGGGAGACCACATTCGAAATGCCGAACTATGAACGCCACAGGGCTAGAAAAGCATAACATGCCTTCTTTCGTTTTAATTATAAAAGGCACTCTTTAATTTGAAATAACTTACATGGCTTAGGTGTTATCTGTTTTTTTATCTCTTTAAGTTGCCAAGTAGAATGTGACTGGTTTAATTTTTTGTTTTCTTTCCTAGAGCGATATCCTGAATGTCAAATGATGTGTGAGTGAGTGCATACGTACGTGTGTTTGAGCTTGGATATATGTACATAAAAATATAAATTCTCTATGATGGCAAGTTATGAATACCTTCAGCTGTAAATAAGCAACAAACTCTGATCTCGATCCGACTTGTATAAATAACAAATGACACATTTTGTAAGGTTTTACATATTTTTATACATTTTTCTTTGGGTGTATTATTGTTTCTTTTCTCTCTCTCTCTTGATTTCATCCCAATGCCCTTCAAACACATACAGTCCTTGCATGTCAAATAGACTCCCTCTCCCCTCCCAAAACATAGAGACAGACAACATCTATTTTGAATTCAAGTAAAGCCTAGTAAGTAGCGCATACCACTGAGATGTCCCTATTACAGTTAATGGTGTCTCAGTCTCACACAGCGAGCGCTGATGGCTAAACAGGAGTGAGTTTCTCAAAAGAGAAGTTGTTAGCCTGTTAGCAACTTCGGTACTTGCCAATGGGAAAATGCATTGAAAACAACAAAGTAGCTAATGTAGTAAGCAACTTTGGTTTTGAGAAATTCACCCCAGTATTGTGGAAATCTTCCTTGTGTCATCAGATCCTGTGTATGTTGCTTCAATAGCATAAGCCGGAGAAGGGTATACCTTTACACCGGCTATTGTCAGTTCCCCTTTGCATCGTTTATTCTCCCACCGACCTCACCCTCATTTTTTTCTTTCATTTCTTTATCCGTTTTTTATCTGTAATATGTCTTTCCTTTTTTGGTGAGTCTTGTGTATATATAGATGACATTTGAATCTATCTGGATTCAATATTAGATCTGTTGTGTTCATAATGTTATCTTTTTTTTGCTCTGAGGTTTTTTTTTTCTCTTAGCATAAGCTACTCGGTCTCTCTGCTAATATGCTTTAAGTTAGCCAAGGTGATGTACAGGTATATGAAGAAACCTTTAATACCTCTTATCTGGTCTGTTCAACTAGTAGCTGGGGATATACAGTACAGTATGTCACAGAAGTGAGTTCACCCCTCACATTTTTGCAGATTTGTTAGTAAATCTTGTCAGAGGACGTATAAGCAGTTTTACAGTATATGTTGCTAACAGGTCACTAATCATTGTGTCGAAGTTAAATTTCTTACTTACAATTCTGCAAAAATGTGAGGGGTGTACGCACTTCTGTGACATACTGTACGATATTAATATTCCATTGCTGCACATACCCTATTGATCTCCTGTCCCTCGCTGAGTCATATCATGCTCTTGACAGACCTGTCACTTAATGTTAGGGGTCAGGTCCATACAATATGGACATATTGGATTTGAGTTGGCTAGTTAGTTTTTTATTTTATTTTACACATTACAGTGAACTCGAATTTGATCTTAATATGGTTTGGCACGGCATTGGCTTATCGATGCCGGCCCGCCGGCGTGGTGGCTGACATCAAACGTTTGTCACGACGCGAGAGCAGATGGATGGTCTGTAATTGGACAGGGTGTATGTCGAAGCTAATATGAATAAGCAGCTAGCAGCGAGACATGCAGAGGAGACGAGGACAGCCCCCACCACCCCTTCACACACACAAGTCAGTGGGGGGGTGGGGGTCCCATCCGAGATTGCTTGTGTCTGTAAAATCATATCTGCTGTGTCTTTTTGTCTTTTTTTAATTTTCATTTTGTTGTTTTTGCAGATTAAACTATTGGCAACCCTCACACCGGATGTCTCTGCCATTTGTGTTTTCCAAGTGGTTTGCAGTCTTTCATGCTTTCTCTAGGAGATCAACAGAGCAAGGTGTCGGAGCCTGCCTTAATATTGAAACAGAACCAGACATCTACTGCAGCATAAACATTTCACATATTTAATAAAGAAAATGTCATCAATATTTTGCAAGACAGCAGACAAATGAAAGTACAATTTATGGAAGCAGAACAAGCAAGAAAACAACGCTTCTTTTTAGTGCACAGTACATAATGTGAAATGTTATACACTTACACTGCACATATGGTTGGATTGATCATATGGACTCCAGGGCATTTGCCTGGTAGACTGTTTGTCCTGATTTTGTCCTGGCTATCACCTCAATGGTATCAGTCCTCTTGCCTCTACAGTAGGCTTCTTCGAGATAATAACAAAGCATTTTGGCTGTTAGGGGCGAAATAATTCAGATTAGATGATTAAAAATTTGTCAAAAGCTTCATTATCTGCCTCAATGGCTGGTGCACTGTTTTTTGGCTTAAAAATGCACAGCCTGATTTTTCACCCTTATTTAGCCCTGACTGCACATAGGCTTATCTAACGTGGTTGAAGGGGCAGATACTGTATAAAGAGTTTTTCCACTTGGTGGTACAACATTGAAACGCTTTACAGTGTACATTTGGGCATTCATTTTCTGTTTTCTTTCCCGGATTGTAATTGAATAACCTGACTCTCGCCAGATGAATGGGTTCCATCTTGCTCCATGAACATCCCTTTGGAGCTGCGCCATAGATAACAATGTATTTTCTTTCTCTTTTTTGTCTTTAATGACTTTATTTCACAACAGGACAGTGAAGGAGTGAAATGAAACGAGTGGGGAGAGAGATGTGGGAAAGGGTAGGCACACTGTGGGAGCTGGGCCAGAATCGAACCCGGGTTGCTCTGTGTAGCAGCCCAGTGCCCTACCGTTAGAGCCACAGTAGGGCCAACAATGGAATTTCTACAGTAAAGTAGATACAAAATTTTATTAATAAAGTTCTGCCACTGAATTTGCCAATGTTGTCTTGGTAACCATTCCTGACATCCATTTGGAGCTTCGCCATAGACATTTGTCTCCAAAGGCGTGACTTTATCACAAAAAAATCTATGTGATTGGGGAAACACTTGTCTGACATTTTTATTTAGCTGCTAGTTTAAGAACTGACAGATTTGAAAATACCATTAAAATTACAGAGTCAACATCGATGAGGGAGACCATGCGAGTGACCATTGAAACAACTGTCATGTTTTCACTTATTTTCCCCTTCTCCACCACTTTCATATTTTGACTACGTCACATCTCTGAAAATCCAACGACCCTGATTTGTTCTACTGCATTTTGGTTTGGGATCAGGGCAAACCCGAAGGTACTCCAGACTAACAAAGCTGAGCGGAAATGGCCTACTCGAGGGTCTGCTGAGAGTCAGGCTAGTAATTGAATAGTCGATAATGTTTAAATGTCGATAATTGTTTTTTGTGATGTTTCACAATCCTCTCGCCTTGTTTCCCAAGCCTATCATTGGCAAAAGAATGGAAATGCTTTTTTTCCCTCTGTGTTTTTCTCATCACAGTCAGACGGCGGTGATGATCACTCCATCACACACAAAACAGCTTCTTTTGACAACAAAGACATCCTTTTGCATTTGTATGATTTCCTTTAGTTATTTACAGTAATTACAGGACTTACTATTCCGGGTAAGATGTTCTTGTCATAGATAGCACCTGTACAGGATACAGAACCTGCTCCACATTAGTGTGAGCTGTTTCACCGGGGTCCACTCATACTCCTGTCTGTGACGCACCAAATTTCATGGTCAACTCTAATTACGCTATAAACAAGTATTACAGGAATGGTGTATGCTAGCCAACTGCAATACACATTTGAAATGATCTCATGGGCCAAATAAAATTTGATTAGATTTGGCCCCTGGGCCTGAGTTTGACATCCCTGTTCTAGATGAACATAAGCTGTAGTAGACTTATGTCCACAAACACTTTCAAATGGATATTTACTATTTCTCTAAATAGTTTTTGGTATTAACTAATTAATGTGGTAAAGTGTGTACTTTATCCATTTTACTAGATCTCCGCAATAAGAAGGATAAAATAATTTAGTCCTAATAAATATTGCTCAAGTAATTGTGTGACAAAGGAATGGAAGTTGCATTTCGGAAATAGAGCCATGTAAGTGCATGCTAAAAATAAACTGTCACAGATTCATTCTGGGCTCATTTGTGAATAAAGAGGCACTCTCTTGGGGGTTGTGTGCGTGCGGATGTGAGAGAGTGTGTGTGTGCGTGTGTGTGTGAGAGAGAGAGAGAGAGAATGAGTGAGAGAGAGAGAGTGAGAGAGAGAGAGAGTGTCTTTCTCTTGTTTTCACATGAATTGTGTGTGTGTGTGTGTGTGTGTGTGTGTGTGTGTGTGTGTGTGTGTGTGTGTGTGTGTGTGTGTGTGTGTGTGTGTGTGTGTGTGTGAGAGAGAGAGAGAGAGAGAGTCTTTCTCTTGTTTTCACATTAATTCTGTGTGTGTGTGTGTGTGTGTGTGTGTGTGTGTGTGTGTGTGTGTGTCCCTGCATGCCTGTGTGCGTGTGTGATGATTGTTGCAGCACGTACAGTATATAGCACCAGGTCCTTGTTGCATTCTGGTGCACCTCATATGGGATGAGAAAAAAAACAAGGGAAGACAAGTTCATTAACAGAAATGATCCATCACTTTTTCAGTCGCTTGCAAGTTAATGCAATTCCCTTGGGCCCCGGCCCTTATTGGGCTAGTGAGAGAGAGAGAGAGAGAGAGAGAGAGAGAGAGAGAGAGAGAGAGAGAGAGAGAGAGAGAGAGAGAGAGAGAGAGAGAGGAAGGGGGAGGGATGGAGGGTGGGAGACACTCTCCATGGGATTCCAGAAGAAGTGGGTCTGTTTTCTCCTTCTCATCTCCTGCTCCTGATATTTCTGTTAAATGGGTCTGTTTGTGTCACCCTGCAGAAGTAAGTACCCAGGGGCTGTTGCATTTGGGGGTCCTAGCAAAAGAGGGACTTGGGACCCCTTTGTCCTCTTCAAACTATTGGGGAGGACCCCCCCCTCAAGAGAGATGTTCATAGTGACATGTAGCCTTACGGTAGGGACACATTGACGCGAATTTGGCCAAGCGAAGCAAACTTTGCCATTCATTCCTATGAGAGAGGCGAAAGCAAGCGAACAGGAGTGAAGCGAAGCGAAATCATTAAACAAAGTTTAAGGTTGTGCAAATGAGGAGCGAATTTGCCTGCAGCGGCCCAATCAAATCAACAATATTACTGTCCCATTCCATTTGATTCGCTGCAGCGACCTGATGACTGTTGAGCTGTCACTGAATTTCGCCTCTCTTCGCCTTGCTCGTTTTGCCTTCTATGTGTCCCTACCGTTATTCGAGATCCCACAACGTCTACATGCATATATAGGCAAGCAATGCATTTTGGATGAAAATGTTGCATGATGGTTCGATTTCTTGTCCAACTTGCTAATTTTCAGTCAACGAGTGACATTTCACATGGTGTCAAACTATCGCGGGATCAATGCAACTGCAGACAGACATTGCATCTCCCACAGTTGCTTATCCCCGTCGATGCTTGTCTGCAAGGGTCTGCATGCCGCCTCTGAGGGGTCGCACCCCTCAATTGGTTGGCCAACAACTCACACCCCTACACAAGTTTGCACTGCTCCCCACTTCAGCTCCTCCTCCCCACCTGTCCCTCCACACCTCACACGTGGTGTGCTAGTAGATCAAACTGGTGCGAGCTCATCGTCTCCTGCACATTTGTGGTCGACTTTAAATGCACAGTGTTTAATACCACCCACATCGTGACAAGTTCTCGTGTATGTTGATCGACCGCATCAAAATTGAACGCAACTCTAGGTTTATTGAATTTAGGTAGGTGCTGCTGCCATCCACACAAACGTGTCATTGAACACAAGTAGTCCAACATAACCAGTCATTACCAGGGGGGTCCTGTTTGCTGGGGGCCCTAGGCAATCGCCTAGGTTTACATTACACTTAATCAACACTTTTTTTTTAATCCAAAGCGATTTACAGATATTACAGGG
>NC_085867.1:6407121-6434621 GCF_034702125.1 Engraulis encrasicolus | reverse complement strand
CTCTGCTCTGCTCTGGTGTGTTGCATCCAGAAATAAAATTGGATCAGACAATTCTGCAACTCAAAGGAACTCTACACTCTTGTTCTAAGGGTGAATGCAGAACCAGTTAAACAGCAAAGAGCAGGACTCTTACCTCTGATACTCAGTGTTTCAGTCCAGGGGTTGTAGCCTGTCCCCAATGCACCGTTAACTGATTGATGTAAACATGGTATAATGTTGCAGTCCTTTGTCTCACCCCTTTGTTTTGTTTGAAGTCTACAGGCTATACAGGGGTCCGTTTCTCAATTCTTGTCGTTGCTAACAGTTTTAAGACTGTCTTAAGACCGTCTTACCTTTCCCTTGGATTTAGTGGTGAGCGTCGCTGTCGAGAGAGAGTTGAGTTGCTCTTACGAAGGACTTTGCTAACGACGATAGCAAAGACGCTTTCAGAGAGAGAGGGAGAATTGACAATGATTGTAATCCTAAGGTCTTTTGGAGGTAAATAGGTCACATATGTGCTGGTTAAAGTAAAAGAAAATCTAGGAAATCTAAAACCTCACACCATCTAACATCCTATTCTATTCTATTCTATTCTATTCTATTCTATTCTATTCTATTCTATTCTATTCTATTCTATTCTATTCTATTCTATTCTAAGTTTATAATATGAATAAATATGAATAAATTAATAAATAAAATGAAAAGTTCTGAAAAAAAGAAAGAAAGAAATACTATTTCACACAACGCTCATCTGCCCAGCCCATTTATAACTGGCAGTGGCATAATATAATATATAAAAAAAGCCTCTTTGAAGGTGGGTGGCAATATTAGTCGTTCTTCTAAAGTGTCAGGCACATGGCAACTTTAGACAGTCACACTGAGCACAGCAGGGGCTTATGAAGACTTGAGGGAGGTGCAGACGTGAATGGAATTCATAGTTTCAGTAACAGTAGAAGCCATCTTTTGATTCACATCAGAGAAGAGAAATCTGCATTCCATTCTGGAAGGTAACAATCCAATACCACATATTCCAAATGAACAGGTTCTACCTCTACTACGATTGGTATTGTTATTTTGCTTTTTATGCCTGGTGGAATACTGGCTGTGATTATCTATCAGATTCATGGTTTATGAAGTCAATTTGCTTTGGTCTGTCTGTCACACTGGCATCACAGGAGCTTGTTCTGGGAAAACAAAATATGTCTTTAAAGTTTGGTTTTATAAGAATTGCCTTATATCATTTTTGTTGTTATTTTATTCATTGTTTGTGCAATACAACACATTGTGATAACCACTCACATGCATTGAGGAGGACTGCTGTACTGCATAGCTGGATTGGCCATACAGCATTTGCTTGGTGGCCTGTTGATGATATTGACCTGGTCCTCCTCTCAGTGTAGTGGTGTCAGCCCTCATGCCGATACAGCAAGGCAAGGCAAGGCAAGTTTATTTATATAGCGCATTTCATACACAGGTGCAACTCAATGTGCTTCACAAAGTTAACAAATGTAAATGAAAGGAAACAGGGACGAAAGAAGGAAATAAATTAGAGTCAAAAAACATTTAAAACATTAAGGTAAAACATAAGGTAAAAATAATGATAAAATGAAGTAAAACAAATTAAATAAACATTAAAATAAAAATAATAATAATAAATTTAAGCTAGGGCAGCTACATCGGACTCGCAGCAGACCTCTGCGAGTCAGATGTAAATCTTCATTTTGGCTGTTGTGGTAATGGATGCCTGGAAATATTGTCACAGGCTTCATTGCCTCTCTCAGTGCCTCGTAGAGCGGTCTTGGCTGAAATTGCCCGACCTGATTCTTTGCCTCAGTCCAGCCCTACTGTATTGTAAGTCCACAAACACACTATGATGCTTTTGGAAGACTTCAGTTCCAATTGCAGTCATCCTGATCTAATTAATCGACCCATTAGACTGCTGACAGCTGGTTTTAATGACATCCTAGTAGACAGGTCTGACAAGTAACACGAAGCAGCCCTATACAGGCAGAGCTATAGGGAGGGCGAGCAGGGCACTTGCCCCTGCGCTCAGGGCCCTCCCGTGTTGGTGGTGGGGGGCCTATTGTGAGCTTGGCAAGCTGTATAGTGGGCCCTTGCTTTAAGTGTCTTTCCCTTGGCCCTTGTGTGCAATTGTTCTGCCACTGGCCCTATCTGTTCTTCCTCTTGTTCTTCTTCTTATACTTGGACTTTTGTCTCGTTTCCTTGCGGAATATTTTATTCAGTCTTAAGCAGTGCATGGCTGTTCACTCTATCACAATGTGATTATCCACAGATGCGTGGAGCAGTGCCGACCTTCCTTTGAAAAGGGAGATGAAAGGAAAACACAAAGGTGAGTTCTCTCCACACATGTTGGACACGGAGAGGAACGCGGGATAGGGCTGGACTGGGACAAGACATCAGGCAGGGCATTTTTCGGCCAAGTCCGGTCCACCAGACATTGAGAGACACAGTGAAGCCTGTGGCAATATTTGTAGTCGTCTATTACGAGCTATTTTGACCACCACGAGCAAAATAATTATTTTTGAGAGGTCAGCTGTAACGGCATCGGTACCAATACCGCTGCATTGAGGGGAGGACCAGGCCAAAATCATCAATAGTCCACCAGGCAAGTGCCCTGTATGCCATATGGCCAATCCAGCTATGAAGCGGGGTATAGGAGGGTGGTGGGTTTCTATTCAATGCTATTCCAAGCACTTCTCATTCACATCATCTCACCGTTCACAGGCAGGCAGGCAGGCAGGCAGGCAGACAGGCAGGCAGGCAGGCAGACAGGCAGGGAGACAGGCAGGCAGGCAGGCAGGCAGGCAGGCAGGCAGGCAGGCAGACAGGCAGGGAGACAGACAGGCAGGCAGGCAGGGAGACAGGCAGGCAGGCAGGCAGGTAGGGAGACAGGCAGGCAGGCAGGGAGACAGGCAGGCAGGCAGACAGGGAGACAGGCAGGCAGGGAGACAGGCAGGCAGGCAGGCAGACAGGCAGGCAGGCAGGCAGGCAGGCAGGGAGACAGACAGGCAGGCAGGGAGATAGGCAGGCAGGCAGACAGGGAGACAGGCAGGCAGGCAGGCAGGCAGGCAGGCAGGCAGGCAGGCAGGCAGGCAGGCAGGCAGGGAGATAGGCAGGCAGGCAGACAGGGAGACAGGCAGGCAGGCAGGCAGGTAGGGAGACAGGCAGGCAGACAGGCAGGGAGACAGACAGGCAGGCAGGCAGGCAGGCAGGCAGACAGGCATTTTTGCATTCTTTCTTGGCTGCTTCTCCCCATGTGGGCTTTTTTAGTGTAATTACCTTGAAAAGACCGTAATTCATCATAATGCATAATTCAGACAAGCACTTCACAATGGAGGAGAGATTAGCTTGTTGAGCATAGGGTACTAGGCACTGAATGTTGTTATGAGCGATTTGATTTTTGTTCTACAATGCGATTGATGTTTTTGCTTCAAAGTGAAAACAAATGGCAAGTTGTGAAGGACTGATAGAATCTGTGGTGAAATTGTGTACAAAATGGGCTAGAGATGTGGTCAAAATGTATTCTTTTGTGAAGGTATTGTACACCTTTATATAGGAGACATCTGTGATATGACCTGTGATGTTTCTCAGAGTAGCATAAAAATCATCCTTCTTTCTTTATTCAGGTGTTCTCAGGGGCGCCGCAAAAAATGTTGGGCCCCATGAATGATTCAAATCTTGGGCCACCAAAATGACAAATTATGCTATCAGCATCCTTCCAAGGGTCCTGTCAGTGCTGTTGGGCCCTTAGAATCTGTACCACCTTTCACCCCCTCGCGGCACCCATGGGTGTTCTACATCTCCAACTCACCATGACTCTTTACAGCAGCCAGACGATGTGATTGTGAACAGACAGAAGAAAAAAATCCCAGATGATTATTCACCAGAGTTAAAGTTTGGCTCAGAAACCCCTATGTTTGTCATACTTTCCAAGGTTTGTAGGGGAAGTTGAGATCGTTTGCATTTTGAGGTGGATAAGAGACACGAGTGGAAGTAGAATCGGTCGCTGGTGTCAGTCAGTCTTGTTTTAGGCTGCCAACAGTTAGCAGGATATGCTCAGGAACTTTGCCTATACCCCCTGCACACTGGAGCCTGTCTATGCAGTGAGTAGAAAATACGCACATAAAAAACTTTGTCGATAAAGGCAAAGTTATCCGTCGTTCGTCTCAGTCCTCAGCCGTGTAGACAGGCTGTAAAGTCTGCTAAATCTCACATCGCCTCTGTTGAATGTTGGAATACGACCTGAGATTTTTTAAAAAGCCTATTTTACCAGTCCTCTTTAAAATCTTAAAACAGTTTCCTATAAGCAGCTACAATGTGTTCCGACGGGAATTGGACAACATCATTAGTGCCCACATGAATAATATTTTTTTTGGGTTTTGTCATGATGTTCTTGAGTATTTTCAGCAGATAGTGAATAGTCTGAGAATGCCGGCGACCCCATCAGCAGTAATGGCTACGGTTACAAAGTCACCTTGAGTATCACTATGGCTGTGGGTCACAGCCAAGGTCAATCTGTGTTGAGAGAGAAACTAATTGATAGATGATGACTGATGATAGAATCCAACTGTAGGGCCTAAAGCAGGGGTGCTCAATAGGTCGATCGCGGTCGACCAGTCGATCGCGGAGGCAGTATTGGTAGATCGTACAGTAGGAGGACACTTAAAAAAAAAAAAAAAAGTTTCCTAGGAATAAACCTACTCAGAATCTGACAGGCTAACTCCAGGCGTCTACACTGTAAATAGCTTATAAATGACGTCTTCAGATAAGGAGGATAACTGTCAAGCGCCACACTCAACAAACTCTTAAGTAAGGGTTAACGTTCGGCGAGAAGGTCGCTACCGTGGAATAGCAGCACGACAGAGAGAATCTTTAGACCCCGACGCGGAGCGGAGGGGTCTTGTTCTCTCTGAAGTGCTGCTATTCCACAAAGCGACCGACTCGCCGAAAGTTAACCCGCTTATTATATGAATATACTTAAATGATTCTCACATGCGGGGACATTTCTTTAGACCTATTTAATGTTAAGATTGTTGCTGCGCAAAACAAAACAGTGCCGATGTGGAACACCGCTAGGCAACAGCTAGGTAGGCTAGCCAGGACAGGTGTTGTCTATCACAGCAGCTGATTAGAGTGACAAAAGACCGGACCCCCTGCGGAGTGATATGAAACATTCGCTTTAGCCACTGACTTGTATACAAGCCAGTGGCTTTAGCAGTGGACGTCTTGTTGCCATTGACAGCGGTAGCCAGGACAACGGGTGCTGTCTATCACAGCAGCTGATTAGAGTCTTGTTGAAAAGTCGCTTTATCAGTGAAAAGTCTTGTTGCCATTGACAGCGGTCTGTTATAGACCAACCCGTCCGTTATCGAAAAATAACAGACGTCCGAACGTTGGGGAGCCCCGTTGAAATGAATGGAGCATTCGACAGATGACGTCACAACCATATAATAATAAGACATAACATCGGAGCACAAAAATTGGACGGCACGAGACGTTTGCCGATACCGTGCGCTATATGTTCAGTTAGTACAGGCAGCGTCACCGCTCAAAAGGAACAGCCAGAGCTGAAAACAACAGCCCGAACACCGGCAATCCCCTGCTCCACCCCCCCTTTTTTTAACAATGCTCTGAGAAGTGCAGGCAAGATGCAACTCCCGCATTGAGCGTGGAGTTGGCTACTTCGATTAGATTTCATAGGTATGCGTGCGAGGGGAGAGTGAATGCTGTGTGCCTGTTTAACCTGAGTGGAGGCTCATCTTCTCAAATGGTCTGTTCAGCGCGACTGCTTGACAGAGAGCGCGCTTTTCGGTCCATTCAGTAGATGTCTCCTTGTTTATTTTTTGGAACTAGGGATGTCTGTAACGTCCACGAAGACAATATCATCCACGTGAAAACGGCAAACGCCCGCAAACCGCTGTTCTGTCTACTTCTCACAGCGGCATTAAAAAGTTCTCCATGAAATCCCAAACCAGCATCACTTCAAATAGGTGACCTCAAGCATGCACACATGAAATAACACTTCAGGGAGGGAGAAAATCGCTCTGCACTCATATTAAAGTGAAAAGGGGATTACATAAAATCTGTCCAGAAACCAAGAGGGCACATCAATAACAGTCTTCATTAATATTATGTTCATTTATGAAAATTAAATGTATCATAGGCTAAACTTGATTGCCTACTATGGTCTCCCTTTGTGATCAAAAACGTAATTTACAGTAGGCCTAGGCCTAAATAAGGTCTGTTTGAGGCTGTTATTCACCACTGATTCACCTTTCATTGTTGATGTGTATTCATACAAATACATTTTCATATTGTGTTAAAATTGCATTTGTAACAGCTGTATTTTAAAATTTTCTCGGGGGAGAAACACCCGAACACCCAGTAGATCACTTCCACACACCCATTTCAATAAGTAGCTCGCATGTTGAAAAAGTCTGAGCACCCCTGGCCTAAAGGATCAAACTAAATATTTACACAACACCATAATACAAGCAGGCCTGTAAAGTATATTCTTTTACAATCCAATACCTACAGTACAGTGTAGGGCTGTAACGATATTGTATCGAACCGAGAAATCGTGATACACAGAGTCACGATACTGTATCGTGATACCCATCTGCCCAGAAAACAACCACATGATATGAAGTGATAGTGCTTCCACACATCATCATTATTACGTATATAGAAACTTTTAAAAAGTATTTGTAGCCTCTTGTAACCTATTCTACCTTTGCACTATCATAGTTTTTATTCAAAAAGATTATAATGGTGGCAAATGTAAAATCGAGGGGTGTATCTAACCGTAGGTCATGAATCGTGATACAAACCAAATCGTGAGTTGAGTGTATCGTTACAGCCCTAGTACAGTGCTTTACAAATATGGAAGTATGTACTCAATTATGGCAGTAATAGTATCAACGAGAGACGTAGCTTTGAAATGCTGTTGTTGTTTTTTTTCCTCTGACTTTTGTAAAATGAACAGGAAATGAGTTAGGCAGGGGAGAATGTGAGAACTGAATGCGCATTTCGATTTCAAGGTCTCGGCCTCACAAACGTGTAATGAGGGTTTGTGAAGGCTGCTTGGAGAACTGTTTGGACATGATTATATTATTCTCAGGGCCACTAACACCTTTTACTGAGCCTGGGACAAAGTCATCTGAAAGCCCCCCCCCCTCTTAATGCACACAATGTAATGAAGACCCGAATTCTGGTCCCCCCAAATCTCCCTGGCCCCCAGGACAATTGACCTCTTTGCCACCCATTCGTCTTATCTGATATTCATTTGATACAGAAGAAATGTGATAGTGAATATATAGCAAATGAAGAGCTTGGGAGCCAAACGAATAGATCCGTCTGGAAGGTCAAGGTAAACACAATTTGTTCCGCATAAAGATGTTCACAGAGAACAATATCACGGGCATATTTAAACATGCAGAGAGAGGGAGAGAGAGGGAGAGGGAGAGAGAGAGAGGGCAAGAGTCCTACACAACCCACAGAGACAGGCACACAAGTGACCCATCATGCCCCTGCAGCCAGACACACAGGGGCAACACAGCACCACTCAACCCCACCCCTCCCCTCTCCTCTCCTCATAGTCAACCCCACCCCTCTCCTCTCCTCTCCTCTCCTCATAGTCAACCCCTCCCCTCTCCTCTCCTCTCCTCATAGTCAACCCCTCCCCCCTCCTCTCCTCTCCTCATAGTCAACCCCTCCCCTCTCCTCTCCTCTCCTCTCCTCTCCCCATAGTCAACCCCACCCCTCTCCTCTCCTCTCCTCTCCTCTCCTCTCCTCATAGTCAACCCCACCCCTCTCCTCTCCTCTCCTCTCCTCTCCTCATAGTCAACCCCTCCCCTCTCCTCTCCTCTCCCCATACTCAACCCCACCCCTCTCCTCTCCTCTCCCCATACTCAACCCCACCCCACCCCTCTCCTCTCCCCATACTCAACCCCACCCCTCTCCTCTCCTCTCCCCATACTCAACCCCACCCCTCTCCTCTCCACCCCTCTCCTCTCCACTCCACTCCTCTCTCCTCCTCCCAGCTCTCTTACCTCCTCTCTCCTCTACACCGCAACGCCACTCAACCCCACCCCTCTCTCCTCTCCTATCCCCACCCCTCTCCACATATGCATAGCACAACCCTCTCCTCTCCCCTCCCCTCTCCTCCTCTCTCCTCTCCTCTCTCCTCTCCTCTCCTATCCCCACCCCTCTCCACATATGCATAGCACAACCCTCTCCTCTCCCCACCCCCCCTCTCCTCCTCTCTCCTCTCCTCTCCTATCCCCACCCCTCTCCACATATGCATAGCACAACCCTCTCCTCTCCCCACCCCTCTCCTCCTCTCTCCTCTCCTCTCTCCTCTCCTATCCCCACCCCTCTCCACATATGCCTAGCACACCCCTCTCCTCTCCCCACCCCCCTCTCCTCTCTCCTCTCCCCACCCCTCTCTCATTTCTCCTCTACACACCTGCATAGCACACTCCTCTCCTCTCCACAACTACTCCACCCCACCCATCTCCCCTCTCTTCTCTCCATCTGCATAGAACCACTCAGAGGATTTGATAGTCAATCCCCCCTGATTCCTGGATTTCAGGTCTAGGTTCTCGAAAGCATTATCTCAGATGCACAGCTGTGTGTGTGTGTGTGTGTGTGTGTGTGTGTGTGTGTGTGTGTGTGTGTGTGTGTGTGTGTGTGTGTGTGTGTGTGTGTGTGTGTGTGTGTGTGTGTGTGTGTGTGTGTGTGTGTGTGTGTGTACACACATGCATGCACACGTGCTTGCGCACACACACGCACACACACGCACGAACACACAGCAACAACAAGCAAACATTTGAGCACAAAGCAGAACATTTTTCAAAAAAAGAGAAAGATTGAGGCAACCAAGGGGATAACAATATGCGAACAACTCTCACCATTTTCAACGTCTATTCCTCTGTGTGTGTGTGTGTGTGTGTGTGTGTGTGTGTGTGTGTGTGTGTGTGTGCGTGTGTGCAGGTACATGTGTAGTATGTTTTATTTTGTTAATGTGTGCTTGCCTTTTTGCGCGTGTCTGGATATGCACGCTAATGAGCATTGGTGCACAGTCACCTGCAGGATCCAGTAGGAAAATACTTTAATCATTCAGTACAAAGCACAAATTGACATCATCATGGCCACCATCATAGCTGGATTGGCCATAAGGCATACAAGGCATTTGCCCGGCGGACTGTTGATGATTTTGACCAGGTCCTCCCCTCAACGTACCGTGATCAATCGTCATGCCACTACAGCTGACCTGTCCCAGTCAGATTTAAATTGTGATTTCGCCTGTTGTGGTCACAAAATCTAGTAATGGATGACAAAAAAATGTGGTCACAGGCTCCAGTGTCTCTATCAATGGCTGGTGGATTGGTCCAAGTCGAAAATGCCCTGCCTGATTTTTTGTCCCCCCCTGGCCACCATTTCACTCCCCTCTCTGCTTATCAACATGTGCTGGTGTTCAGCTAAAGACTTTGGAAGGGGTGGGGTCAGGGGATGCCATGTACACACATAAAAGAAAAACACACACACCAGGACTCAACAGGCACGCACAGAAGCACGCACGCATGCACGCGCACACACACACACACACACACACACAGACGCACACACACATGCACCGGCACACACAAACACACACGCACACACACACACACACACGCATGCACACACACATACACATACATGCACACAGACACACAGACATACGTGCACGCGCGTGCGCATGCACACATACACATACACATACACATACACATACACATACACATACACATACACGCACACATACACGCACACACACACACACGCACACACACACACACACACACACACACACACACACCATGTTTATAGTTTTCAAATAATGGTCTCTGAAATACTGAAGAGCTGGAGTAAACTGTAGAGCACCTATTTCTTTTTATAGTTGAGAAATGACAAGAGGAGCTAGCCTGCATGGTCAGGGACAAAGCTACCCTGCGTGAGCAGCTTCTAAACTAAGCCCCGGCCATGCAAGAGAAAGAGCAGACAGAGAGGGCTTTTAAATAGTGCCTTTATTTCCCCTATTCGTTTTTGAAGTGTTTTGGCATGTTTGTGCTCCCCTGTGAGTGACTAAATCAGTAGGCCAGACATATTCCTCCTCTACAACAAAAAACAGAAATGGAAGAGAAAATAACAACAGACTAAATTGTTCCAATTAAAGTCCTGCCATGTCGATGTTTATTTCTGCCTTGTGGCTCAGAGTGCACTTTATAATAGAAAAAAAAGAATAAATAAACGTAAATATACTCCATAGACATATAGACATAGACAATATATTCTGATGGCTGTGTATCCAATACTGGTTGTAGACAACAACAAGGCTTTCCAAGAATTAAAAGTGCTGTGTCTCAATTAGAGTTTAGGAGAAGGTTAGGCCAGAGGCTTACTTTGTTAGTCACAAACACACATGTGGAGGGCACAGTGGAGGGCTTGTTTAATAAGAGCAGCGGAAGGTTAATGCAATTTTAATCACCTGTGTTTGTCTCTGTCTATAACCATTTGAAACATTGTGCAGTCAAGGAAGACATTAGTCCTAGCTTGTCATGGACTGTGTTTGCAAAGTAAAGGTTGGTGGAACAGCTCGTAGAAGCCCTGACAACTGCAACAATAGCAGTAACTTATTTTTTTTTTAATGTAATTTGTGGTCAATAGTTGTGCATAAAATCCTGACCAGTTAGATTCTTAATGTGTTTCTTTTGGCGTTTTAGTCTTTATTCAGATAGGAGAGTGAAATAGGGGCAGAAAATGAGTGGGGAGAGAGAGTTGGGGAAGGATCGGCAAATGACCCGGGCAGGAATCGAACCCGGTTTCCCGGCGTAGTAGCCCAGTGTCCTAAAGATAGGCCACTGTTGGATTCGGCTGGCAAAGCTTCCATTGACAAGATGTTTTCTACTTTCTGCAGGTGTCTTTCAAATGCAGTCGTGTACTACAGGAGTAGTAGCAGAGCAAGGTGCTTTTCTGTATGGCTCCAGGCAGACTTATAATTAATACTGGCACTAGAAATAAACAAAAGGCCCTTTTTCCACTGCCCGATTTCAACCCAGTACAGCTCAACATGGAACGACTCGGCCGTGTTTATTCCGTTTCTATGATTCAAGGACAGCACAGCGCGAAAACCAGCCCTTGTTTTTTTTTTTTAATTATTATTCTCAGGTGACTTTGTCCTGGGCCCAGCCAAAGCTGTCAGCGGCCCTGAACACTAATATGCACAAGGTAAAACTCTATACTCAACTTGACACACAATAGAAACTTATTTTCTTCAGTGTTACTTACTAAAGAGGGTATTTTTCTGTAGGAACCTACTGCAATATTGTTTTTAGACTCAGAGTACACAGATGTGAGGCAAAAAATACACATTTTACATATTTTACATTTTACATATTTTTCTGACATTTAAAAAAAAATATTGTAAAATATTGGGTAACGGCATGAAAGTGATCTCTTGTATAACATATTTTGGAGTTCAAAAATGAAACAAAAGTGTTTTCTCACTGCATCCACTCATGTTTTCATCAACATCACATGCAATGTGTATCCTGATGTGGTGATGATTTCAGATTGTTAACCAGTATGAAGAGAGTTTGCCCATGTGATGAGGAAGTGAACATAGTATGGCAGTTGATTTTAGTATTTTGAATGACAGTGTTCAATGCGACAAGCAGGGGTTTTCTTCATGAAAATAATATCAAATAAAACTGAAATGTGAGTGTAAAGAAGGCATTGTGCTTATTGTTCAGTGACATTGGTTAGGGGAGTGGGGAAATGGATGAGATGTTCCGAGAATTGTGTGTGAAGTACCAGAAAAACTGTAACAGCACCACTCAGCTCGACACAACACGGTACAGCACAGCCAGGTTGCATTTGGCTCCTTGTAAAAGCCGGGTTGCAAAAAGCATAAATTATCCGTAAGGATCATATCACATTTTATTAATAGTGCTCTCGACACGACATGGCATAGCACAGCCAGGTTGTATGTGGAAAAAATCCTGAAGTATCCGTAAGGATTATGTCACATTTTATCAAAAGTGATCACATTCTTTTAGACACCTTCACATAAAGTGTCTGTAATCATCCTAATGTTAGTTGTTTGTACAGTAAATAGCTGCAATTAGTGTTTAGTGACAGCTGTCATGAACATGAATAAAGAGTTATTAATAGTTATAAAAGGCTCAAGTCACTCTCACGTAGACAGCTTCAAACAATGTGTAATACAGTTATCATCATAGTTCACAGGGTGAACCGCCCTCTCAGATCTCTCACACACACACAGCCAATACTTCTGGTCTTGGCGCTTTTCTTAGGCCTACATATCTCTTCCATTGCTGCTCCCATCTGACAGAAATCTGATGAAAGATTGCTTATATGCATATATAATACGTCTAAGCATGGGAGAAAAAAAGCACTTTGACCCGAACCCTTTGTTCATACATTCCATTTTCTCGTCAAGTCTCTCCACAGATCAAGGGGAAATTAATGTCTTTAAACTATTAAATGGAGGCTGATTGGGAGAGAGATTGTTTTAGCGTCTATAATTGTGAAGAAATTAAGACCTCATAGAAGACCTCAATTCATCAGCCTCGGGCAGCAGGCGGGCAACTAGCCCACCCGGCTCAATAGGGATTTAGACAGGACGTGTGTGTGTGTGCCTGGTTCTGTGGACAGATCTGTGTGCACGCGTGTGAGGGAGATAGGGGGCCTAGAATTGGGTCCTCATTACATTGTTAGTATTGGGGTGGGGGGCCCTTTGCGATGACTTTGTCCTGGGCCCAGCCAAAGCTGTCAGCGGCCCTGTGCGTATTGTAGGAATAATAGAAATATAATAGGCACATAGTCAGGTAACATGTAAGCTTTGGCATAGGGCATACACTAACAGAAAAAGGTCAAACAAGGTCATGCAGAAGGAACTGCAGGATACAGCTAAAAAACAGAAGGTTATGCAGAGGGCACTGCAGGGTACAGATAAAAAACAGAACAGTTGAGCAACTAATAGATCATCTTAGACCGATACCAGACATCATGTAGGAAGTTCCCTAAACACCGTTGGGTACCAGCAGATGTCTAGGCCTTGAATAACCACAATACATCCTGACCACACTTCCAGATCATATTTCGCAAAACTGTCAAGTAAGGTTAGGTGACCTCAAGACAGGGCTGAAGGACAGGTTAAAGAGAACCAATCATAAACAAGGAGACACTTAGGATTAACCAATTAGAAGTAGGGGGACACTTTCCTTAAAACCAGCTTGCAGACAATCGGAGAGCCAGAACGCGCCTTCTCCAAATACTGTCTTGTATTGTATTTGATTTGGGTAACTCAGTAAACTCTTGAACATTTGACCAAACTCTGTCTCTGCGTCAACTTCCATCCACCTTGCCGAACACCTACATTCTTACAACTTGGTGACCCCTGACGTTGGCGGCAGGTGTGTGGGACGGCGTGGGCGTTTTGCCAAGAGCCGAGGGGGACCGTTTTCGGTGGCGGCAGACATTTGGCCGGCTTGATCCAGAGGTGAGGAGATACCTTTTTGATAAAAATTCTCCAATAGTCTAGTATAGTCTCTGTTTAGTTTATTGATGTCTGTCATCACCTAGAATGGGCCCTTGTTAGAGTGTTGGTTTGCTGAGTGTACCCATAGATTTAGTGAGCTCTGGAAAAGCTGTGTGCTAGTGCTGTGTGCACCCTATAGGTAAAAAGCGCTGTGTGATAAGACCCCGGGGCATAGCCGGTTTCTGCTTACCGATCTCTGTCATCAGGATAATCATATTGTTATTAAGTCTGGGTGACGTAGGCCTTTGTAAACTGTGTGTTCGGGTCTGATAACGTGTGGATTCGACGTTGATTGTTCTGTGGAACTATTGGAGTGTGAATACTTGTGACGTGTGATTCCAATCACACAGTTATAATCACACTTGGTAGACGGCTAAGAGCAGAGGCCCTGTGCTGTGTGCAAGGGAAAATCTGTGTGATAATCTGTGTGATCCTCTGCAAAGTCTGTGTGACTTAGTCTGTGTGACTGAAAAGTCTGTGTGACTTAGTCTGTGTGACTCTGAATTGTCTGTGTGACTTAGTCTGTGTGACTCTGAATTGTCTGTGTGACTATAACCGGTATAAATTGTATAGATATAGGCCTATTGTATATAGGGTAGCTTAGGAAGTGTGTTCTTTTTGTAGTACTGTATATATTGTGTATTCTGTTATTGGTGTCTGGTGTGGGTACCCTGGAGTGCAGGCGTTTGGCGACTGGCCAAGTTGAGTGTGTGCAGCGGCCACGCAGCAGGCAGTGTGTGAGAGGAAGTGTGTGCGGTTGTGGGCCTGGGCCACGTGTAATAACACTGTAATAACGGAGGTCTGCTCGCTGGTTGGGGAAAGGTGCACGGGGGTGCATTTGTTTTTTTTTCTTTTTCACTAAATCTGCCAGTTTGACTGCTGTGTGTGTGTGGGTTGTGTATTAGTCTGTGCATGCGCTATTGTATCGGTGAATCCTAAACTGTAATTAATTTGACAAATTACACTTGTCACACAGATCAATTGCAAGAATAGAATAAACATCACACGTTTGATCTTTGTAATCAAGCCATCGGGTGTGAGTCTGGGTGACCCCTGATCTTGGTGATCAAGCCAGCGGTCGAGCGTCTGTGTGACCTCTGATCTGTGTGATCGGACCGTTGGCTGGTGGATCTGTGTGATCCTTGCCGTGTCTGTGTGACGGGCGCGTGTGGTGGGTATTCTATTCTAATTTTATACCTGTGCTGCCACTGCTAATTGTTGGGTAAGTCCAACACTCTGTTTGACAGTTGTGGCAAAGAAAGTCCATCCTTCGTTAAAAGAAAGCATCATTGGGGGTTTTTGCACCTGGCCGGCTGGAGTGTTTGCACTGATTGTGTATCAGTGGTTACACTTTTGTTCCGGTAACTCTGACATTTCAGAACTAAAAATTGGAGAATTTCCCTTGCAATCTATAGCGTCGGACGCAGACAAAGGTCGTGTGTTTGGCGTTGGAGTGCGGGGGAGACCCTCTTTTGATGCTCAGACAAAACATAGCCACTAAAAACCGACTCAGCCCCAATACGGAACGCCTGGAGGTTTAACAAAGGGTTTCCCAGGGGAGGCTCGGAATTTTAGTGCAACGAAGGATAGTTCAACTTTCTGAAAGGGTATATTTTTGGCCATAATAATAAAAAAAAAAAAAATAATAAATAAAAACACGTGAAAACAAAACCATTTGCAGCCTAATTAAATTTCGATTGTGCTGGGACATTGGACGCTCAGCGGAATATTGCTTCTGTATGAGTGTGTGTGTGGTTGCGTAAAACTGGCAGACTGGTGGTGCAATAGGAGGGCAATTCATTTTGGTTATTTTGTGGTTATCCAGACGAGGGGGAACTGACCTTTTGTCTCCTACGTGACCCGAGGACAGTGGTTTTGCCACTCTTTCCTTCCTCTTTTTCAAGAGGTTCATCTCGAGGCCATTTGCGCTAACCTATTTAGCCCTCACTAAAAAGTTTTCCAAGAGAAATTTCAACTAGCTACAAAATAGAATAAAATAAAATAAAAGGAGATATATATAAGGAGATATATATATATATATAAGGGAAAAACCACAGAAGGAGATACACATTAGAAAAAAAAAAAAAGAGAGAGAGATAGTAGACTCCAACAGGGGGTGGTTTTTCAATAATCTAACATATAATACACCTTTATCCCGAGGGGTAACCAATCATCACATTGTTGTGGATAAATAAATAAAGGTATATATATATATATACATATAAGAAGTGCGAAATCGGAAAAAGGAGATTTTCGTTCTCCCAACAGGGGGTCTGTCTGTTTGCCGGTTAACTGTCTGCCACTTATCTGAATTCTGTTTTAACGTGATATTCACAAAGGCTGATGGTCTGTTTGCCCAGTTGATAAGCCACACGAGTATCTCTTGAGACCTGTTTTCGTGGAGTTACAGGGGGTTTTTCGGTGTTACCTGATCAGCCGTTTAATTTGGTTCTCTAAACTGCGATCTCTTTGAAGTTGCCAGCAGAGGTGCCTGACTGTGACTTCTGGGCCTAAATCTCGACGCAGGCGTACCGTGGACTCGCTGACAGCGGGAAAAAAAAGTAAGGTGCTGTTTTCAATTATTACTTGCTGTGGACAGACACACACATATCTAGATTTGCTGTTTTCTGCGGAGTTTTTCTGTTTTCTGCTCAGTTTGGATGGGAGTTGGTCCCATCGTACATTTGCTTGTTTGGTGCTCTGTGTACCTATTGGCGCTTACGCATCTGGAAGACATATTGGCTGTGTATTATATTGTTTGCGTACTCTTGTCGTACATTGTTTGTCTCTTGTTGTGACGACTGACCCCATATCCAGGTCAAGAAAGACAACTTGCACTCTATATCTCTTTCCTATTTCTTTTCTATCTCTCCCTCCCCTACTCCTCTCCCTCTCCTACCCTATCTCTCATCCTACCCCCCACCTTCTTTCTCTCCCTCGTATAATTTTTCTCCTCCTCTGTTCCACTGCCTACTCCTCCTCACTCTTCCTCTATCTCCCGAGGCCCCTTTTCCACACACAGGCTCAAGCTTGTGCTTCCTCTTCTCCTCTTCCGTTTTTATTCCATTGTTCTCTCCCCTGCACCTCCACACACACACACACACACACACACGCACACACACACACTTACTCACACGCACTCACCCATCACAGTCACATACGCACACACACAGTGTCGTGCACGTGTGCACGCGCCCACATACACAAGCACGGTTGCCACTTTAGACGGCGGAACTACACTACTAGCGGTGGACAGCCGCATACACACATACGCACACACGCAGTTCACACCCGCATATGAACACACACACACACAATACATACTCGAGGCTCGTCCTGCGTGACTCGTGATAAGCTGCTAGACTGTCCACTGCAACTTTTTGCTGGTATTTCTGATATTTAGTACGCCGTCTCACAATCACATTACATTCATTTGCATCCATACTTCTCCATACACACCATACATATCCATCTATCCTTTTCTTTATATGCTGTGTGATTATTTGCTCGCTGTGATCTTTTGTACTGTTTTTTGCTGTTGTTGATATTTCCTGTATATTGCTCGCTGTCCCTGGGATTGTGCTGTTTTTGCTGAGGTAATTACCTGGCGTGTTGATGTTGCCATATTCTGTGGCCTTGTTCGCACACTGTTGATGCTAGGTGGCTACCTTTCACGGACATAGCTTTCTAACTTGTCCTGCCTGAGGGTTTTTCGATTCCCTATAGAAGACAATCTTGCAGTTATCCCTTTAAACTTAGCATACATAGTTGGGATAAAATCCATGCCAAAAAACACCTGGATAGAACATGGACCTGCACCTGAAAAGACACAGACAATCAGAGAAGGACAGGAAACAAAAGGTGGACAACAACCAGGGCGAGAGGCTGATTGAAAAAATGACAGAGGCTTTGAAAAGTGCTGCTGCTGTCACAACCGTGCAAACTGTGATGGAAGAACAAATGGTCCAATACCAACCACAGATGGGAGGCCGTGGACGCGGAAGGGGATTCTACAGGGGAAGACGGGTTCGAGGAGGACACAGGATACCGAGATGCTATGAGTGCAACAGCCGGGGCCACATAAGCTACTATTGCCCATACACACAGGAAGAGGCGAATGAAGGTGAAAAACAGAGAGAAACGAGGACACTCCAGAATATGCAAAGGGGAAGAGGCAGGGGTGCCAGGGGAGCAAACAGCGGAAGGGGAGGCTGGCAGTCAGGGAGCCAAACACCGGAGGTACAAGCCCCGATGGGTGACTTCTTCGACTGCCAGTATGCCGATAAATGCTGACGGGGCCCCGGAGAATCCAAACCAGACACCACTCCAGCATCCGAGCCCCCAACGATCATTGGTACAATCGCTGGGGAAAGTTTTGAATTTTTAATCGACACTGGGGCTACTGCTAGCACACTAAATCGTTTACCAAAAGGAGTGAGATTGTCTGGACGTACCTTACGTAGGCCTACTATTGGATTCTCAGGGGTCACTGAAGTACAACCATTCACCGTACCTATTGATATGAAATTTGGAAGCCAACAGATAAGAGAACCCGTGCTAATTGCAGAAAAATGCCCAATAAATTTAAACAAAACAAAAAACTAAAGATCAGTCTGATTCGGGGGGCATATACTGGGGCCAAGGGAGGCGTAAACCCCCTGGCGTTAACCATCCAAAAAGGATCCGTGACAAATTCCTGGCATTTGCCATACTGGTCATCAGTACAGTGCACCGAAGGGGCGGGACTAGCACACAACACACATTATGACAAGCGGCACAAAAGTAATGGAGATCCGGTAAAAAGCGATGATAAATTGGGAGCTTATACGTTTTACCTGGGAATTGCAGTATACATTGCCGGGTTTGACCCATCGGCTTTAATTCGGATAAATATCGTACCAGGTACAACTAAGGCAGGGGGCATGAACAAAACCACAATTGAAAAACTGGGAAAACTGCCTAAAAATGCCATACCGGTGACAGAGGTCAAAGGAAACAAAATTGGATATAAAACTCAGATGGCAGCAGAAACCGGGTTCAAAGATTCTAATGCATGGTTGGAGCGTATGAGCCAAATGGCAGTGGGGGAAAACTGTATTGTATGCGCAAAAGCTAGACAACCCTTGTGGATGATTAGAAATGTGATTGAAACTGAAACTGAGGATTTGGATTTTTGTGTACTGGAACTGATGTCAACTGAAAACCCAAGAGAAGCATGTAAGCGATGGGACAAGCTACACCCATTAGCACCAAACGAAGTGACTCCCCCAATTTTCGACCCAAGCATAGTACCAGAGACTAACTGCTATGTCTACCAAAATAATGGGAGCCACAGTTTAAACATGAATGAAATCAGAACAACTGGAGGGAGTGAGGAGTTGAAGTGTGCTCGGGTAGTAACTGTTTTTACAGCAAGAGCTATGAAGCTGACCGTTGCCAGAGCGGATCTGTGGTGGTGGTGCGGAGGAAAAAGACTTCATGGGTTCCTGCCTACGAACTGGGGAGGTAAGTGTGCTTTAGTTGCATTGGTGTCGCAGGTGCAAGTTTATACTGACGCAGAAGATATAAAAATTCCGCAGAGAGACAAAAGAGCTGCACTTTTGGAATTCAGACCGGGTGAGAAAAACCCTGATGGGGTTTGGATAGACTCAATTGGGCAAGCACGTGGTATCCCGAGTCAGTATAAACTTGCAAATGAGGAATTGGCAGGCTTGGAGTCATTCCCAATATGGAGTGCAATATTCCCGGTAACTGTTAATAAGAACGTGAACAGAATAAATTTGATACACTACAATGTCCAACGATTAGCGAATGAGTCTAAAGAATAAATTGATGCTATACATGAACAGCTAGCCGCTACTAGTCTGATGTCTTACCAGAACCGCCAGGCCCTTGATATGATTTTAGCGGAGAAAAATGGTGTGTGCCATATGTTCGGGGAATCTTGCTGTACAGTAATTCCCAATAATACGGCTCCTGACGGGAGGCTAACCAAGAGTCTAAACAAACTAAAAGCGCTAGCCGTTGAAATGAAGGCTCAGTCCGGAGTAAGCGAGGGAATCACTGGGTGGTTAGATGCAAAATTTGGGAAGTTCGGGAAATTACTGGGGCAAATGTTCTTTGGAATGATCATTGCAGTAAGCATTTTTATTGTGGCAAGATGTTGCTGTATCCCATTCATGAGGGGACTGATAGAGCGCACCATAAATGCGGCTGTATCTAGAGAACCGCCTAAATACCAGGCCATGGTGTTTGCGGAAATGGGTTGCCCAGGGGAGGCGGGGGAATCTTCTCATTTCTGTCCAAATAGGTGTCCATACCAAGGGAGCAGAAGGACGAGGTGCCAATGGTGCGAGTACAATGGGGGAAGGACCGGAGGCTGCGGAGGAATGGTCGTGACCAGCAAAGGACTCGAATGGGCGGACGGACACAAACACAGCCATGGCCCTGACGGGGTGTGCCGGTCCTGCATCAGATACAACTGCCCGGTATGCGGAAAGCTGCCCTGCAAAGAGGTCGAGAGAGAAGAATGGGAGGAGCTGAGATTCCAGAAGAACGAACAAAAAGGGAAACCATGGGACTTCAATGTAACTTACCAAAGACTGTGCAAAAACATGAAGAGCAAATGGGACCGCCAACGGGCCCGCTACAAAAAACCAAGCAAAAAGTCAGGCAAGATGAACTTTCCACGACTACAAGGGGCATGCCGAGGAAGACCCAACATGAAAAGACGCGCGGAAGAAGATCACCTGTACATCGAGATGGAGAGCTGGCCGCTGGGAGCTGCCAGACCAAACCGGGCTGTGGCAAACGTGTATGTTCCAGAACCCAAGCGAATTCGTTGGCCGATTCGACACCCATTGGCGGATCCGGATGAAGAGGGCCCAAGGACTGATCCCGAGGGAGCCGGGGCCAGAGACGGGGACGAATACCACATCGTGTACTAAAGAAGAAAATCTCTCTCTCTCTCTCTCTCTCTCTCTCTCTCTCTCTCTCTCTCTCTCTCTCTGTCTCTCTCTCTCTATCTCTCTCACCCGATGGAAGAAGAAGAAAATCTCTCTCTCTCTATCTCTCTTTCTCTCTCTCTCACTCTATCTCTCTATCTTTGCCCATCACTCACTCACACTCACACTCACACTCACACTCACACTCACACTCACACTCACAATCACACTCACACTCACACCCACACTCACATCACTCTCACAATGTCAGCACACCAAACTCATCGATTTCACCACATGACACCACACTCCATCACACAAACTGATGTCGGAAGCACAAAAACATATTCATATACGTATACAAACATACGAGTAAAAAAAAGGAACATTGATTTTTTTTTGGTTGACGGGACTAACTCCATTTTTAATCATTTTTGCCGGATTGGACTGATCCTGAACTGATTTTTCACTCAATTTTTTGGACATTTTTTTTCAATCATTTTTTCTGACGGAGGATTTTTTTCCCTTGTCTTTTTTACCCGATTTTTACACTTTCAAAAAAAATATATATATAAAAGGACGTTTGTGGACTGAAAAAAAACAAAAAAAAACGCTAATAGTTTTGCTTTGGCCATGCATACCAAACTGTAATCATTTGTAACCATGTAACCATTTGTGATCATTATACTCACCTGTAACCTTGATTTTATACTATGATTGTGTGGTAATGAATTAGTGTAGAATGTGTAGGGTCAGGCTTATGGCTGCTTCGCTGTATTTTTTGTTTTTCATTAGGATATACACACATCTTTCTCATATCTGTCTCTCTCATCATTTCTATCGCATCTTTCATGCACATATACAAACTGATATTTCCATGGGTTGGATAATCCCAGACACATAGTCATACGCACCGACACATAGTCCTACACACTGACATAGGGTTGTGGGCGCTATGGGCTATTATTTGGTTGGGACCATCGTTAGGTCCTGGCCCTTGCCTGTGACATGTAACCAAGCTGGTTGACATAGTGGTTGGGGGGGCCACCCACGGGGGATGATGGTCCATGGTGCCCACTTTATTTTTGCTCATTCGCTGTGCTTTTGCTAGATTAACCCGCTTCACGGGTTAAACAGGGGGAGATGTAGGAATAATAGAAATATAATAGACATATAGTCAGGTAACATGTAAGCTTTGGCATAGGGCATACACTAACAGAAAAAGGTCAAACAAGGTCATGCAGAAGGAACTGCAGGATACAGCTAAAATACAGAAGGTTATGCAGAGGGCACTGCAGGGTACAGATAAAAAACAGAACAGTTGAGCAACTAATAGATCATCTTAGACCGATACCAGACATCATGTAGGAAGTTCCCTAAACACCGTTGGGTACCAGCAGATGTCTGGGCCTGAATAACCACAATACATCCTGACCACACTTCCAGATCATATTTCGCAAAACTGTCAAGTAAGGTTAGGTGACCTCAAGATAGGGCTGAAGGACAGGTTAAAGAGAACCAATCATAAACAAGGGGACACTTAGGAATAACCAATTAGAAGTAGGGGGACACTTTCCTTAAAACCAGCTTGCAGACAATCGGAGAGCCAGAACGCGCCTTCTCCAAGTACTGTCTTGTATTGTATTTGATTTGGGTAACTCAGTAAACTCTAGAGCATTTGACCAAACTCTGTCTCTGCGTCAACTTCCATCCACCTTGCCGAACACCTACATTCTTACAGTATGTGTGTCAGAACCTTATATAAAGGCCATATAGCAGCAACTGCTGCTGCAGGCATTTTCAGTCCTCCTACTGGGTACCTTTGTGTTACAATGAGCTGCCTTGGTTCCCAGGTTACCATCCTATTTAACTTGTTTATGACTAAATGAAGCCTGTCACAATTTATAGAAAGCAATTACACCCTTTGGAGACTTGGGAGACCTAATTATCTCATTTTGTAAGTGATGAGAACTTTGAATAGGAGGCCTAAAAACAAGGCTCAGAAACATGATTACTACTCTCCCTGAACCACCTTGATACACTATGTAGGCTATGAACAGACATTATGTCAATTTGTGATGGGGTGCAGTGATTGGCAATTGTCAGATGTCAGGTGACAAACAAGATCATCTTACACAATGCACTTTGCAAGGCCAATTCAACATTGTTTGTTGTGTTTGTTACATTGTATGTATGTGTCCCCCATCTTGGAAATCCAACTTTCATTGTCATTGTGACACAGCACCCCACAAGTGCACATTGCACACAACAAAATTACATTTATGCCTCACCCATGCAAGGGGCAGCCCCCAATGGCACCCCTAACAGGACGGTACCATGCTCAGGGCACTTAAGTCATGGAGAAGGATGGGGGAGAGCACTGGGTAGCCTCTTACTGCAGGCTATGTCTCAAATGACACACTTTTGTCAGTGCACTGACAGTCAGTGCATAGTGCACTGAGGTCTTTAGTGCATAGTGTCGTGGAAAAAATATAGCACTATGCACTGTGCCCTCGCTGGAAGTGACGGCTGAGCATGGCATTAGCTCGCCAAAATACGAGTTGGCTACTGTTTACAATGCACAGCATCTGGTGCTTGTATTTCCATGTCCTTCACCCCAAAGACAATCATCCCATCAACATTACTTACAGAATTAGGAGACTGTTGCCCAAACTCTTCTACTGAACTGAATGCCACATTTCCTCTGTGTCATTGTCAACATGGCCGCCGTTTAGTGTGTGCAGTGTCCATCATTCAAGCACTGCATTTTTCCACCATTGTTAGGGGATCATCCTGGCACTTTCAGTGCACTGGCTCAACTGAAATTTTCAGCGTGAGTGCCCTAGGGCCTCCAAATTAAAAAGGTTTCCCCCCCAGCACTAAATCATGGCTCCCCTATAAGCTGCCCTCTTGCTAAATAGAATTACATTTTACTCTCTACTACAACTGTTGAATTGATGGCATGTCAATATTTGTATCATACTCCCTACTTAAGTGTAATCTCTTGTTGCTGTGAGACTATTTGTATTTGCATGGCTACTTTGTTGCTAGAGGCACGAGAGTGGTAGAGGAAGGAGGTTCACTGGTGGAGAACGAGCCAGTACGTGAGCACAAAGACCCAGTCCTCTCCACCTTAGACAGAACAGAGCCAAATGCAGAATCACTGCGAGGAGGGGCGGAGGCGAAGCTCAATCTTATTGGGGACATCATATACCAGACCTGCAAGGACAGGTTTGGCGAGTTTGTCCCCAGACAGAGGACCATCACAAGAGAGAAGGGCAGGAGGGAAAAGGAAATCCTTCAGCTGGTGCAGAGATGTCGGCAGCTCCGCAAGAACTGGAGGAAAGCAACACAAGCAGAGAAAGAAGGGCTGAAAGCCCTGTGGGAGGAGGTCAGAAAAAGACTGGCTGGGCTTAGCAAAGCTGAGCGTATTCGGAAACGCAACAGGCAGAAAGAAAAAGAGTGAGCCAGTTTCTTCAAGGATCCCTTTAAGCATGCCAGACAGCTGCTGGAGGAAAAGAAGACTAGCAAGCTTGAAACCACCAGGGAGCTGTTGGAACAACATATCTGAGAACAATACAGTGATTCGCAAAGGAGCGTACCTGTACAACCAACCTGCACAACCAACATCAGAGTTTAACACTATGCCTCCCAAGCTCAGTGAGATCAGGCACGTTGTGGAGAAGGCCAGGTCCTCTTCTGCGCCATGCCCCAAAGGCGTGCCCTACAAGCTCTACAAGAACTGCCCCAAGGTACTAGAGCTGCTATGGTACCTGATGAGAACCGCATGGAAGAAGCAGCTCATCCCATCTGAATGGCAAAGAGCGGTGGCAGTCTTCATCCTTAAGGAAGTCAACTCCAAAGACATCGGCCAATTTCGTAACATCGCCCTACTGAACGTAAAAGGAAAAATCTTCTTCTCAGTACTAGCCAGGAGGATGACCAACTACCTGCTTGAAAATGGCTACATCGATACCAACTGCCAGAGAGCAGGAGTGCCAGGGTTCCTGGGATATGTAGAGCACTCCACAATGATCTGGGACCAGATCCAGAGGAAGTCCAAGTGAAAAGAGAAGTCCGCGACACTGCTTGTCTATGTATTATTTAATCGAGCAACGTTTCGACCTTCAGGTCTTCATCAGGCAAAGTGTGAACATGGCATTGAGTGGGTCATTTTAAAACATTCTACAGTCAGCTGATCAGCCAAAGTCCACAGCTGATAGGCTGACAATCAGCTGTGCTGGTAGTCCAACAGCAAATGGGTCAGCATATAAAGTCACAGCTGACTCTTCCACAGAAGTTAAACGCCACATAGTTCAAAGATGTAACAGGTTACACTCAGAAAAATAAAGTGATCATGATATTTGAAAACGAAAATGAAAATAAACAACAAAAAAGGATGGAGAAGCACAAGACATTGCATATTAAAAACACCCAGTGAGTCACCTATCACATTGATCATATTTACATAGTTCAGTGGAACAATTTTTGGGCACCTGCGTCCACAAACCAATACCCACAAGTTGGTGGTGTATGTGTGTGTATGTGTGTGTGTGTGTGTGTGGGGAGGGGGGGGGGGGGGGGGGGGGGGGGGGGGGGGGGGGGGGGGGGGGGGGGGGGGGGGGGGGGGGGGGGGGGGGGGGGGGGGGGGGGGGGGGGGGGGGGGGGTAGGCATGGGGGTATGACAATAATTACAAGAGTTACAAGAATGGCTTGATGTCAAACTCTTCGTTAAGACCATTCGGAGACATTGTGTTCAAATAATGGATCCAAAACGTCTCACGTTGGAGTAATCTTTTTCCTCTGTCACCGCCTCTTGGTGACCTATCCACACGTTCCACGCCTATATATCTGAGCGCACTTACGTTATGACCGGCACTTTTGAAGTGGGCGGCTACAGGGCTTTTTTCATCGCCGGTCCTGATTGTGCTACGGTGTTCACTGATTCGAGTGCGCAGTTCCCGTGTTGTCTTGCCCACATATGCCAAGCCACAGGGGCAGCGTATTAAATAAACAACATGGGTGGTGCTGCAGGTGATTGCACCTCGGATAGGCAAAGACTTGCCTGTATGTGGATGGCTGAAATGTTTACATTTGTGTGTAAAAGAACACTGGGCGCAGCATCCACATTTGTAATTGCCATCGGGTAGGCTGAGAAGGGGTTTTGTGGGCGGGGGACAAGTGTCGCTCCGAACCAGGCAATCCTTCAAATTTGGGGCCCGTTTAAAAACAAATTGGGGCGCGGTGGTGAAAACATTTTGCAGTCTTGGGTCGGTCTGAACAATGTGCCAATGTTTGTGTATCACCTTTTTGAACTCATGCGGAAGTGGGGAATATCTGACGCAGCACCTAGTGGAAGGTTTTGTATTACCACTGGTGCGTTGTTTTGGCTTGAGGCATTCTTCTTGCGTTGTGTGATCAAATCTCGTCATGGCTGCGTCTACCCATGTACCTAACCAGATCCAGAGGGCCAAGAGGGAAAAGACAGACCTGCATGTAATCTGGCTCGACCTTGCGAATGAGTATGGATCAGTCCTGCACCAGCTGATCACCTACGCCATGGACTTCTTTCACATGCCAACCTGTGTCAAGAACTTGGTAGCACAGTACTTTAACAACCTGCAGATGTGCTTCTCCCTGCAAGACTTCACCACTGGGTGGCAGCGGCTGGAAGTCGGAATAGCAATGGGATGTGCCATTTCTCCACTTCTGTTTGTCACAGCATTTGAGATAATTCTCATCGGTGCTAGGCAAATGGTAGGAGGGATCAAGCTATCAATTGGTCAGAGGCTTCCCCCACTAAGGAGCTACATGGACGACGTCACCACCCTCCTTCAAACAGCAGCATGTACATCAAGACTGCTGAAGAGGGTGGATGAGTTGATGTCATGGGCAAGAATGAAAATCAAGCCCTCCAAGTCTCGCAGCCTGTCACTTAGGAGAGGTGTTCGGAACGACAGCACCACCTTTGTCGTCGGAGGGGAGAAGATACCACTCCTCGCAGAGCAGTCCATCAAAACCCTGGGGAGGCAGTACACTGCAGAGCTGTCTGATAAGCAGATGGGGAAAACCGTCATGAAACAGCTCTGTGATGGGCTGGCAAGGATCGACCAAAGCCAACTCCCTGGGAAATACAAGGTCTGGTGCTACCAATTTACGCTCTACCAGAGGGTAATGTGGCCCCTGAAAATGAGTGAGATCCCCTCATCAACTGTGAGTAAGATGGATGGGAAAGCCAACTCATTCATCCGAAAGTGGTTGGGGTTGCCACGGTGCCTGTCTGAAGCCGGCCTTTTTGGAAAAAACATGCTGCGGCTACCTCTCAAGTCACTTCAGCTAGGCTACATGCAGGAGAAAGCTAGGTTGGTCTTCGAACTTAGGGAGTCCACAGACAAGTCTGTAAGGAATATGCCAACGCCAAGGTGTCGACAGGCCACAAGTGGAAGGCCCAGTCCGAGGTCAACCAAGCCATCAGTCAGCTACAACATCAAGAGATCATGGGCAGAGTCCAGATAGGGAGGGCAGGCCTAGGATGGGGAGATGCAACACGCTTCTGGTCCAAGGCCAACCGAAAGGAAAGGAAGGAGATGGTGGTGGCGGAGGTGACGAGGATGGAGGAAGACCGCTACAAAATCAAAGCCGTGTCGCAGGGAAGCTGGACGACCTGGGAGGGAATTACAAAAAGGAACATCAGCTGGGCAGATGTTTGGAAGATCCCACAGGCAAGACTAAGCTTCCTCATCCGCTCAACTTACGACACGCTTCCCTGCCCTCAGAACCTCCACCAGTGGTTCGGAAGTGAAGAATGTTGTGCACTCAGCAATGCCCCCAACGCAAACCTCCAGCACATCTTGTCAGGCTGTAAGATCGTGCTTTCACAGGGCCGCGGTAACGCTTTACTTTACGGTACAGTTACCCTATGTAATTACTGTGAACTTTCTGGGTAACAA
>NC_085867.1:6384621-6402121 GCF_034702125.1 Engraulis encrasicolus | reverse complement strand
TACTCTGTTTACGGTATGTGGATGCAATGCACATCTGGGAAATGCTGTGATGGGATGCGCTCCGAGCTATTGATATAATGTCATTTCACATTAGCCAAGTGATAATTTACCATCTTATAAGAAAAAGCCTATTTGAAAGAGTAAGGCTGATTCCCATAAGGCATATTAGTATGGGACGCCACCAGTGGTCACATGTGAGGATACATGTGCCCCACGGATATAGATATAATGTATGCTGTGTAGATGATGGATGGAAATATCTGTATACAGGGCTGGTCTGGCCATCTGGCATAGCGGGCATTTCCTGGTGGGCCCTCACCCTCGTGGGCCCCTACTTTCAGAAATGTAAAAAAAAGAAATGTTTTTAAATGTTTTACATTTCTGAAAATAGGGGCCCACAAGGGTGCGGGGTCCACCGGTCAGTCGGTTCTTTGCTGCTAATTTTGGGGGGCCCCCCTTTAAGCCAAAAGTGCCCGCGGGCCCTATTTCCCTCCAGCCCTGTCCGTATAATACAGGCTACTGTATGTTCTGAAGATGATGGATGGAAATATCCGTATAATGTAACATGTCACTTGAGGAGACATTTGCTTACATAAGACATAACTCATCCCTTTCCCACACACACCATGATGTTATTTATAGATTGGAGATTGTGTGGCTACTGGTAATCTTTCAAGAGGCCTGATAATTGAAAGGACATTTTCATCTTGCAGATTTAAAATCTGAAAAAAAAGATCATGAAAAAAAAGTCACAGGATGGTTGTGATTTCCTTTTTGACATGTTTGCTGCAACAAAAAAAGCAAAATGTGTCAGACAGTACTTTTTCGTGGAAATAATGGGAAACAGGGACAACAGTAAATTACTTTTCCCCATCTTTGATGACAGCATTGTTTCATAGGGTGCATCCCAATATGTGACCTTGCCTCCTCCACTTGTGCTTGTCTCCTCGTCCCGCCTCCTGGCCCCTCCTCCGTGGAGAAAATGATAAAGTCTCCCAGCTGTCAGCCTCGCCACAACAACTTTTGAGGGACTGTTTTTCATTCACCATCCCAATTGCAATCGAGAAAAAGACTCTACAATTGAGCTTTTGCAAGATATTGAAATATAATGCTGTTGTCAGTGATGTCATCATGACGAGAAGCGAGTGGAGGAGGCAAGTGGAGGAGGCAAGGTCACATATTGGGATGCACCCATAAACTCCCTTAAACAGCCTGAAGTATCACAGTCACCAAAGATTGAATGTTATATTTTAAATACCATCAATTTCAATATACAGTATCACTCAAAGCCCTAATTGGCAATGACATATAAGGTCAATCAAATGAAGATGATATACAATAGTTTACACCATATGCACTGTACGGTGGCCCATTAGTGACACGGAGGATTTTTTTTGGAGGGGGGAATGTATGCACTGGAGACTAACACCTTTGCGAGATAACGCAAATCTTTTGCGAGATAATGCAAACCATTTGCAAGATAACGCAAATCTTTTGCGTGATAACGCAAATATTTTTGCGAGATAACGCAAATTAAAACTTACATCTGCGGGTTCACCACTTTGATTTGGAGCACACTTTTTGGTCACCGGGGGGCAGTCTGAACCAACACGTGTACGGCTTTGACACGCCACAGTTGTAGGGGTAGGCTATTCAATTCAACCACCACTGTTGTTGGATAACAGCGAGAGGGATGCTGACAGTCAAAAACATTAGACTACTACCGCTGGAAGGACGTGCAAGGATACCGTTATTTTATCCATTGTTTTATGTTAAATAAATAGGCCTAACAGATTTTGAGAGACACCTTAGCACCTTGCTTTGCGAACGGACAGAAGGGGAAATATAGGGTTTTTTGGACGACACGTGTCTGCAATGCAGAAGCTCTGTATGTCAGAATTAAGAAAGGCATACGGGACAACTGTTTACTCTACGGTTTTCAAAGATGATGAGAAGTTTATGGAAAACATTTTGTCATATCAAGACGATGTAGGCCTAATTTCAACATAGGCCTCGACGTTGAGGCAGCACGCTGTATTCTTTCTTTCTTTTTCTTGAAACGTGTTGTTGTTTCAATTTGTTGTTTGTTGCGGTTCTCCTCTTTTAATTTATAATTGGCTAAATCAAGTAGGCTATCACTGCTTAGCCATGCAGAGAGCTTAGACTTGTAGTAGGGGCTGTAAGCCGAGAAATCGTTACGCGCTGGATAGAAGCATATAATTCGGTACACGTGTTCCTTGACTGATTTGAAGACATCCTAGAAGAGGTGCCCCTTGAAAAAAAAATGTCTACCATGTCATATACAATATGTCATGTTGGTAACGCATTACATTGTTATTACATGACATTATACTTAGCTGACAATGTTAATATAGTCCTCAGAAGAGATGAAGCAAGGGTAGCCTGCTAGACCAGATTGATAAAACTACAAAATGTACATAGTGTGAAAGTATGGGTGAGTCTGTGCTTACGTGCTTGACAGCATGTAACATTGTGAACGATTTGAGAAGATTCTTGGTCTGAATTAAAATGAGCATTGCCAACACTAAAACTATGGTGAGAATAGACTGCTGCTAATGCTCGATTTGAATGGGATAGTGTCAGTGCAAGATGCCCTAGGTAGCAGGTTCCCCATCCTCTAATTTCCATAACAGATATACGTATTTTATTTGTATGAGAGAGGGTAAAGGACAGGACCTTTCCATATGTATGAAGAACCCCATAAGATCACCTAATTCTATATTTTTACAAGTGCATATTGTGAGAGCATTTCAGTCATCTTTAGAATGGCATTACAGATTACTCAATATAGGCCTACATGTAGGCCACAGTATGGCTTCAGTTCAAATTAAATGGGAATGATTTCTTAGTGTATGTTGAGTAAGAAGACAGAGATGAAAAAAAAAATGTTTATTTGCAGACAAGTCCTCACCTAGTACTTGTGTCAAAAGTTGTATTAGTTAGCTCAGTAATCATTGAGTACTTAAACTGCTATCAAAACTGACAGCTGATGGACAACATGTACTGTAGGTCTTTTGCCACCCTTACCCATAGGAGAAATATCTATATAGAACAACACTTCTCATATGGTATATACTATGAAAGTAAATCATTACCTGGACTCATTTTCTTGATATGCAAGGCACATAAATAGACTGGGCGGAAGAATAGTCGATCATACCCCGCCCCCCCAAACAAAATGCCACACGACTTTCTTTAACCTTCAAGATTTTGAGTGGTAACAGTAACATAACTCATTCCCACTACACCGTTTTGCATAATATTGTACATGTCCTCAGAATGCTCTACATCAGTGGTTCTCAAACCTTTTGTATGAAGTACCCCCTGCGAAAATATTGAGCTCTCCGAGTACCACCTTGACAACCAACATTAGAATATCGCAGTAAAGGCCTTCCATATTCACTTTTGCCAGTCAGTTCATAATGGTATTCCAAGTACCACCAGAGATGTCTCAAGTACCACCTGTGGTACGCGTACCACAGTTTGAGCACCACCGCTCTACATGTTTCAGTTCTATAGTTGTACTGTACAGTACAGTGCAGTGCAGTGGAGTGCAGTACAGTACAGTAGCATACAGAATGGTGCAGTATAATAAAGCACAGTAGAGTACAGTACAGTACAGTACAGTAGCATACAGTACGGTGCAGTACAGTACAGTAGCATACAGTACGGTGCAGTACAGTAAAGTAAAGTACAGTACAGTAGCATAAAGTACGGTGGAGTCTAGTTAAGTACAGTACAGTAGCATACAGTACGGTGCAGTCTAGTACAGTACAGTACAGTACAGTACAGTACAGTACAGTACAGTACAGTAGCATACTGCACGGTGCAGTAGAGTACAGTACGGTATATCACATTACAGTACAGTACAGTATAGTAGAGTACAGTACAGTGCAATACAGTAGAGTACAGTATAGTCTTATAGACGTTAGCCCTCCAAAGCCAATAGGATTTCCACATGCTGTTGTTTTAAGTTTTTGAAAGACTATTTCAGTAGCCTATGTGAGAGAGGGAAGGCAGGCAGACATGTTTTAAAACAAAGGACCACACCCACAAATAAAAAATAATGAGCAAACAATAAATTAAGTGGTTAGGTAGCCAACATGTCATCTAGATTAAAGCCAAAAGTAGATGGAAAAACAGACATGTTACCATTTTGCTCTTTTAAAACAAAGTATCTGTCAATATACTGTATGTATGGTGTATTGCATATTGATTATTCATAATTTCCTAAGCATAAATGCCCTTATCACTCCATTGTACACTTAGGACTGCGATATACATATCTGAACATTACCCAGCATACATTTGTCATTTGACAGCTGTCACTGACACTTGATATGTACATATATTATTGACTTGATTGATATGAATATATTTCAGTTGGACTCCTAGGGTTAAATCTTTGAG
This sequence comes from Engraulis encrasicolus, assembly GCF_034702125.1. Classification (NCBI taxonomy): domain Eukaryota; kingdom Metazoa; phylum Chordata; class Actinopteri; order Clupeiformes; family Engraulidae; genus Engraulis; species Engraulis encrasicolus. Next base: position 6,397,690 of record NC_085867.1, on the reverse strand, counting down.
GGGGTCGTAAGGAAGTAGTAGTAGTTTGTGTGTGTGTGCGCGCATGTGTAAGTGGGATTAAAATTGTTGTTTGCCATCTTTATCTGAAGAGCAGACTGAGTGTCTGAACCTGCTAATGCTAGCATGCTAACATTGGGACAGTTATGTGTGGCCCAGTTCAAGGGTTTATCTCTTCTCCCCTAAATTTTCTAACCACAATTTTCTTTTTGGATGTTATAGATATGACCCACTGCAAATTTTTAAAACTCTTAATGAATGTTGGTTCAATACCTAAATGCCCAGAAATGAGCTCTCAATTGTAGAGTGATCTCATTCTGACCATGGTTTTTATGATTTTCCTGTTTTTGAATCTAAATAAGACATATATAACATTGTTTTTATGGTAAGTTTTGCACATATTTTCAAAGTTCAGTTTGTATACATCACACACAAATAGGTGGATTGGCCCATAACACCATTATGTCCAGGCAGTACAGCATTTTACTACTATTGGCTGGTTTTGGGCAGCCATCTTGGATTTACCCCATAAAAATGACCTTAATGACATTGAAATTTGGGGCACCCCTTCTGAAATGATGGAGAACACCCTAAGGAAGGTCTACACCGATTTTGGTGCCTCTATCCAGCGCGTAACGATTAGGCCCTTTTTGGACGCTAAGAAACCCAGCTATTGTAACAACTCTGACATTTGGAACTATCCAAAGTGGGCATTGGTTAATAGTTTTCTCGGTCAGACTTGGATTAATGTTTCTTAATGCATGACATGATGGCAGATCACGGAACTTCACGCAGTATAGCTCAATGGATAGAAAGCGACACATGTCCTTCCTGTGGTAGAAAATTCCTCCTGATATACGTGACATCGGGTCTTAGGTAAATGGAGGAAATCAAATAGCTATTTGCTTTTAATTGTTGACCAGTTTTACAGTGATGGCTTTTAGCGAACACAAATTACATTTGGATGTAACTCGTACCGCCACGTGCCCCATGGTGCCATGGTTTCCGACCATGTAGCACTGAGTGATATCGCTGAATATCTAACGCAGAGCTCACAGAGAAGACTAATAGACCAGGAGCCCAGGGGGGTCAGCCTAGTTGGGAAGGTTACCAATTTTTATGGGTACTATGATGTCTGGTATGGTCCCCAGATAGAGGAACAGCACGTCTGCCGGGTTCCCTCTGGTGGGTGTGGCCAGGGGGGCTGTAAAACTGGCACCCCAAAAATGGGCTAGATCAGTTGGTGAGGTTACCACTTGGAACCTGTTGTAAATTGTTCATCATAGTCCCCTGATAGAGAAATGACCACTGCCAGACATTTTTAGTGGTGGGTTACCCCCGGCAGACGCCTCCGTATGATGACACCCCCAAAAATGGGCTAGATCAGTTGGTGAGGTTACCACTTGGAACCTGTTGTAAATTGTTTGAGATGGTCCCCTGATTGAGGAATGGCCACTGCCAGACGTTTTTGATGGTGGGCGGGGCTTGCCAGACATCATTAATTGGGGGGTAAAAAATGGGCTAGATCAGCTGGTGAGGTTACCTCTTGAAACCTATCATGAATTGTTCATCATATTCCCCTGATAGAGAAATGACCACTGGCAGACATTTTCAGTGGTGGGGGACCCCCGCCAGACGCCCCAATATGATGATACCCCCCAATATAGGCAAGGTCATTCACATAAGGTTTGAACCAGACATGGTACAAAAGACAAACGGCACACCACTTTTAATTCCAATATATATAATAATAATTCCAACGTGGGGAATTGATTGGAAGGGTCAACATGTTCATAGAAACTTGTTGTGGGTACTTTTTAGGACAAAAATGACTTTAATTTAACAAATATTACAAATCCGGGCAGGAACCAGTGTGTAGGCTTTCAAAATCAATGCAAAGATGACGTGTTTCTGACTTAAAAGTGCATTTTGTAGGATGGTGGCCAGAATATTTAATTAATGTTTACAAAATAACAAAGTAATATTTACTATTATGACCAAAGTACAATAGGGTTTTGCAGCTAAAGATGTTGAGGAGATCCCCCTTTACATGTATGAAAAGTGTAATTTCCCCAATCATAATGAATACTTAGAATTTGATGGCAGTGGTAAATATTCAGAAAAGGTAGGCTAATATTTGTGAATGGGCAGTATGAATTCTGGGAAATAAACAAATATATTACACAATGCACCTATAAGCAATTCAGGGACCAATTACGCTGACATTGAAGGCCTGTGATTTATACCAAGAAATTGCACAACTATTCACTACTGCACCACTGTATGTTAACAGCAATTTGAAATTCCCACTTTCCAGCAGTTCTGAAGATTTAGAAGCAAAATACTTAAAGGGGTATGCCACTATTTTTGCCCTGAGTTTATAAAGGTGGTAAAGTGCCTTATTTTTCATGTTAGGCGTTGTCTTGTTTTAAGGAGCGAGTAAGTATCTTAAGCTGGTGAGAGTCAATGGATCACACATGCTACTGTGATCCATTGACTTTCACTAGCTTAGCGATATACTCCCTCTTTTAACTTGTCTTAAAGCAAGACAACGCCTAACATGAAAAATAAGACACTTTACCACCTTTATAAACCCTGGCAAACGATTGTAACTGGCCCCAAATTAGTGGCATACCCCTTTAACATAGGCATATACAGGAGGACCAACATTAACAGGCAGACATTAAAGCTCAAGACAGGACCAGTAACAGTATACAAGTACTAAGAAATACTTGTTGTTCCAGTTATCAAGTCACAACATTTGGAAGCAGCAGGGTGTGTTGCATATTGCAGGTGCCCAGGTAGTTGTTGTGAGTATTGCAGTCACATGCGTATGAACGGCCATCTGGGTACTATGCTCGTGAATGTGTGTTAAGCCCCTTTTGGGGGGAAAACAAATCGAATGTCTCATTAACTTACATGCTACATCGCCTAGCCTAAATGAACACAGTCCATGCTTCAGCCACGGCTATTTGGCTATATTATTTCAATAGCCGGCAACACAATACATTTTCGGCATGTTGAGCATGAACAACGCTAGTCTACAGGTCAATTGACTTGCATTGGCTTTCCCCCCAATGTTTTCAACCAAAAAGGGGTGTAATGCACATGACAAAAGTCACGCCATTTATGCGTATAGTGCAGTTCCATGTATGTTTGTGTGTGTGCGAGTGCGTGCACAGTCTTTTCCTTGGGGGCAGCAGCAACAAGAAGACATGTATGGTGTTAAGAAGACTGCATGCATGTCCTGTTTTGCCTTGTTCTCCAGCTTATCAAATTTACCTCGATTAGGTGTTAAGGAGTGGCTTAATTGATGGCACCTGACTCTGCAATCAAGCTGCCTTTAAAAGCTGAAGGAACTGACGGTTCTTCATAGATGTTCTATTTGAACCTGTGGCTGCTGCTGCACCAGCCAGGGTTTTTGTATTTACTAGGCATTATGATTTGGACTTTGTTTAATATTAAGTTTGTTAACGTCTTATCCTGGTGTACTTTAACAAAACCCCACAGGTTGGGTAACTTTTAAAAGATGTGTGTTGTCCTTCAAGGTTAAGATTTGGTTCTGTTCTTAACCCCATAGAGCATGTTCACGTGGGGGCATAATAATGGTGTGTTGTACTGTATGTTACAGGGCCCAGGCAGTCCTTGTGAATACTGCAGGTAAAGATGCAGTCACTGTGCACACCAATTCCATAGGTAGGCTATAGGTGTGTGTCTATCTGTGCAAACATGTAAAAAAGGCATCAAGAAAGTTGTTTTAGTGGGGGTCATCTGTGTTCTAGGGCCAATCCCAATCCTTGCAAGTATTTCTCCTCCCATCCATCATGAACATTGTGCTCAGCTAGTGCCACTCATTCGAGTTGTCTCATAATGTGCTCTGTGCAAGTAGGTTTGCTGTGCCCCCTACCCAGGGCTCTAAATTAACTTTTTCCACCACCAGCCAATTTGGCTAGTAGACATTTTTTCTTACTAGCCAAATGGAAGGTCAACTAGCCATTTTTTTTTATCTCACCAAAATAAACCATGCGTTAATTATGTTGCTTTTAATTATTCCATTAAACTATATCCTCAACACAGATAAACAATATAAACATTATACTCAACATATTTCACTGTTCAGTTTATTCTATAATTATATAGTAATTATTTTTATTACCTGCATTTTCATTATTTTTTATTCAATTTCCTCTGAAAACAGTGAATTGCATCACACATGCCTCTCACATACCAGACCTACGCTGGACCATATACTGTACAAACAGCCAAACACTAGCCTATTACACCATCACCCAAACCTCACATGCAGTATATAGGCCTACACCTCACACAAAAACAACATGCCTTCAACACACATGTTGCACACATACCAGACTTTCAACATGTACTAGCCAAACACACACAACCAGACACTACAAAACCTCATATCCCCCCCCCACAGTATCACTTAAACTTCACACACAGTAGGCCAAACGCCATGGACAATGCACAGAAGAGAGGGGTGGGGAGGAGAAGAGGACACACACACACACACACACACACACACACACACACACACACACACACACACACAGCCAACTCAGTGCGATGTGTATGATGTCTGCACTGTGTGTTTATGCTGCTGCTGCTGCTTCACACCTTTAGGTTCCTGCAGGATTAATACTTGCTTCACTCTAATATCATGCGCTTGGAATGACAATAATTAGGCTACGCTATAACTAGTAAACATCCAATAACATCACGGAGACCACCAGCTTAGCCTACTTTGCTACTTTCATAGCGTCGCTAGTTTTTTGTTACCGTTTTTTTTTTCACTTACTCGTTCATCCATGTCAAACTCGTGCATGGTCTTTCCGATGGCGTGGGCATTATTAGGAAACGACAACTCCATCGTAGGTAGTTGCGAGGACCTCGCAAATATCAGAGGACTTCTAGGGCTACACGGTTTTGACAGACAGCTGTCATGCTCCTCCACTCATGCCGTTTTCGCTCCACCATCACCACCACTCCATTTCAGCGTCACTACAGTTGCAAGTTGCATTCACCGACACATAACCTTGCTCTAACCACTGCCACATTCTTTTTCACCCGTCCAAAACCTACAAACCTGAAGTAATCCGCTCTAGTCCGCTCATTGAAAATATTTCATCAACAGTAGTTCCAGCGCGGGCATCTAACACGCAGCCAATGAATGTGAAGCTGCGTTATTGTGATTAACGGCCAGCCAATGGGTGTGGGCTACATCATGACGGTAGGCCTAATGTTCATGGGTAATGTAGGCGCCGTTTTACGTTCATCAGACGGCAGTCAGCCACAGATCTGTGCTGGCAGCTGTTTGACGTTCGGGCGCGCGCTAGTCTACCAGCCAATTTGGCTAGTGGATGATTTTTTCTACTAGCCAAAATTGATTTTCACCCGCATTTGGCGTGTTGGCGTGCGTTAATTTAGAGCCCTGCCCCTACCACAGTCCACAGCATGGAGGGGATGCTAGGAGACATGAAAGTGAAAGTGAAAGTCCATTGGGAAACTCCAACTCCCATTGTCATTGTGACACAGCACTCCACAGCACACAAGTGAACACTGCACACTGCACAAAACGAAATTGCATTTATGCCTCACCCGTGCAAGGGGGCAGCCCTCAGTGGCGCCCCATGGGGAGCAGTGCGGTGGGACGGTACCATGCTCAGGGTACCTCAGTCATGGAGGAGGATGGGGGAGAGCACTGGTTGATTACTCCCCCCACCAACCTGGCGGGTCGGGAGTCGAACCAGCAACCTCTGGGATGCAAGTCTGACGCCCTAACCGCTCACCCATGACTGCCCGTCATGACTGCCCGACATGCCAGTACACCAAGGGACATGGATGAGGCCATAGGAGAGTTTGCCATCCAGCAGCGGAATACAACAGCAGTGTAGAAATGGGATTGGCCCTAGGACACAGATGACCCCCACTAAAACAACTTTCTTGATGTCTTTGCACTGTTTGCTATATGAACAAGAAGAGGTCCTGGGAGGGTGAATGAATGTATTATTGGATGTCTGACATGCCCTTCAAAGCACTTCATGATGCATTATGGTTGGTAGTAATTTAACAGGATAGGGAGGATTTCTTTGTCAGTGTCAAATGTTCAGTTGTTTTTTATTTGTTCACTTAGGCCTAATTATTTCTCAATACTTGTATACTGTTACAAGCCCTGTCTTCCACTTCAATGTCTGTCTGTTAATGTCAGTCCTGTGTATGCCTATGTTGAGTATTTTGATTCTAAATCTTCAGAACTGCTGGAAAGTGGGAATTTCACATTGCTGTTTCTTAGTAGAATTCACAGGCCTTCAATGTCAGCGTAATTTCTCCATGCATTACTTAAAGGTGCACCAGGGTAATATTTTTAGTTGTTTATTTTCCAGAATTCATACCGCCCATTCAAAATAATACCTTTTTTATGAATACTTACCAACATCAAATTCTAAGTATTCATTATGACTAGGAAAATTGCACTTTCCATTGTTCTCCATTGTCTGCCATATTGAAAGAGACATTTAAGCAGCAAAACGTACTGTACTTTGTTCATAATGATACATATTGGTTTATTATTTTGTAAATATTAATGAAATATTCTGGCCACCATTCTACACAATGCACTTTTAAGTCAGAAACATGTCATCTTTGCATTGATTTTGAAAGCCTACAAACTGGTTCCTGTCCGGATTTGTAATATTTGTTAAATGAAAGTCATTTTTGTCCTGAAAACTACCCACAACAAGTTTGTCAACAACATGTTGACCCTTCCAATCAATTCCCCACGTTGGAATTATCAAAAAAAAGTGGTGTGTCGTTTGTCTTTTGTACCATGCCTGGTTCAAACCAGAGAAATTAGAACACAGGGAGAAGGCTCAGTCTCATTGGTTCCCATTGTAGCCAGTTAGCTTTGCATGCATACTGCAGTAACGAGCGTAGGCCAGTCCTTCATGTGGGAAAATGTATGGAATGGAAAGGGGAACCCATGCTAAATACATTGCTACTGCGATTTCCAGTCACAAATATCATCAACAAAACATTCCTGGTAAGCACTATGACTGTTGTTTAACAATAGGCTGTATTGACAAATCGTTCAGGTGTGTAGTTTTACAGCAGGTTAGAAGATTTCACCCTGTACTCGCTAGCATCGCGCTAATGTTTATGGGTTTGGCCCCATAAAAATTGAGCTTTGTGACCCAGTATATAATAATCTAGTGGCGCAAAATAATCGAAACGCTACTCAAATGGGGTCTTATTATTTCTAGCTTCGAACTTAATATTAGTATTTCAGGACAAAAAATTATAAAAAATCACAAAAATTATAATGGTAGAAAACTCCATTGACACCCATTCATTTTGCACTGTCCCGTGGTTAGGGTTAGCCAGTTGTGGCTAGTAGCTATTTCCATGAGTGAACACCCCCTGTTCAAACCTTATGTGAATGACCTTGCCTATATTGGGGGGTCATCATATTGGGGCGTCTGGCGGGGGTCCCCCACCACTGAAAATGTCTGCCAGTGGTCATTTCTCTATCAGGGGAATATGATGAATAATTCATGATAGGTTTCAAGAGGTAACCTCACCAGCTGATCTAGCCCATTTTTTACCCCCCAATTAATGATGTCTGGCAAGCCCCGCCCACCATCAAAAATGTCTGGCAGTGGCCATTCCTCAATCAGGGGACCATCTCAAACAATTTACAACAGGTTCCAAGTGGTAACCTCACCAACTGATCTAGCCCATTTTTGAGAGTGCCATCATACAGGGACATCTGCTGGTGTAACCCATCACTAAAAATGTCTGGCAGTGGTCATTTCTCTATCAGGGGACTATGATGAACAATTTACAACAGGTTCCAAGTGGTAACCTCACCAACTGATCTAGCCCATTTTTGGGGTGCCAGTTTTACAGCCCCCCTGGCCACACCCACCAGAGGGAACCCGGCAGACGTGCTGTTCCTCTATCTGGGGACATACCAGACATCATAGTACCCCATAAAAATGGTAACCTCCTCAACTTAGGCTGAACCCCCTGGCTCCTGGTCTATCACAACTTTCAAAATTCAAAAAACTGTCCCAATTATGGCAAAACGACGAAAACGACACGGCATTGTATCAGATAGGTTTTTTTGTTTTTTTTTTGTTCTGTGCTTGTTGTAAGCAGTCCAAAATCATAGCCAACGGACGTAAAGGGCCGTAGCCTAACGCAACCTGCGCAAACTAAAGCACTAGACAGGACAGTTTTTCTGATCGTGTTGCGGGACACAGCACGCACACACACACACACACACACACACCCCCCACACACCACCCACCCATCACACACACACACACACACACACACAACCACACACACACACACACACAGACACACCACACACACACTAACACCCACACTGGCCCATATGGCCATAGCCCCTCCCATCCCACCCCTTCATTGACACCTTATATCCCCCTATGCACACCCCGTCAGAATCCTTTGCACCCCACACACGCTCCTAAGTTCTCAACGTCAGCGCTATAACCTCTTTGGGACAGCAGTTGAGAAGGATATCTGATAGGGTTGGTGCTTATTGCGATCAGGGCAATAGTCCATTTTAAATATTTTAAAACAATGGGCGCTGGAGGGATCAAGGGGGATTGGGATTTAATGATGAGTGTTCAGGGGCTTTTGTTCAAAAAAACTGGTTGAGAACTATTCTGCTCGTACCATATGACCCTATTACTGGGCGTACCGCTGCCCAGAAGTACACCGCGCGCACACACACATGCATCCTCAATCCACCAGTCTTCAGCACGATCCGAAGTACGTGAGCAGATTTCATGCGCGTTTTGTTACCAGCTGTGATGTGGGTTTAGCAATTGTCTTTTGGGGGAAGGACATGGGGCGGAACGAGCCGGTTGGTTGATCGAGGGAAGCATGTGTGCCGGGAAGGGCAGGGGGGCGACCACCAGATGGAAGCAATGTTAACTGAGCGGGAATAGCCGAGCCATACGTTGCCTAAAAAAGGTAGGCCTTAGCACCATTTCAATTTTCCATGGCACATCAGGAAACCGTAATAAAACGTCGAAGGCGTATTTTTATTTTTCTCAAAACAAAATTGGCTCGTGGCATCACATAGACATAACCCAAGTTGGACTGGCAAACTCAAGAAAATACTCGAAACGCAAAAGTCGAAGATGTGGCAGAAGTCCAGACGGCGTTGCGATGTGTGACAATAGCAACGAGGGGTACTGGGAGGCGGCTACAACAGCACTACTGAGAGTAGTGACGAAGCGCGTTTCAGGAAGTGACGAATGCGGATCGACCCCGGGTAATCAGCTGCTTGGCGCCGGATGCGTCCTGCCCCACTGCTCAACAATGAGCTGGGTTTTTAACAAACCCTTCTCTACGCAGGCAATTATTCTATTAACCAATGCAGACACACTAATCACAATTGACCCGTACCATTTCTCCAGGACCTTTCCAAAACCAAAAGCGCCAGTTTACAAATCCAAATCGAACAAACATTGCCCATCCGTTGCCCGACATATCTCAACAAGCATGTCCATTTTTCAGTGGCTTTAGGGACGACTCACGCGATGAAAAATGCTTGCACAACATGCGCGCTCACCGTTGTAGCAGTGAGCGTGCGCCTCTTGGAGAGGAAATGGTATATGAGCGGTGTGTGTGCGTGTGTCCAACTGTCCACTCTGCCCGCTCTCTCGCGGTGCAGCAGTAAAGTACACAAGTTCCCCAAATAAGTTCACCAAAATAAAGACAGAGGTATTTTGTCTAAAGTATCAGTAAGAGTGGCGAGACAGCCTTTATCACACAAATCTGAGCTCGGAGTCGGAGTGTGAACGGTCATAATTGTTTGGTGGATCTGGTGTGTTGCATGGATGAGGCTGCTCGCTTAGGTTTATGTGAGAGGGATGTCGCTGGTGGAGTCGAGCCCGCTAGGTATGAGCTGCGCGAGCGGCTTCACGAGAGATGGGCGCAATTAGCGTTGGAGTATTTGTCTATGACAGGGGGCGACTGTAAGCGCGGCACACATTGGTTTTCACTAGGCCAACTTCGTACTTGGCGTTATATGGAACCAGGCTTTTTGCGCTGAGCCCCCTTGCCCCGGCGACTTCGAGAATCGGAGATCGCTGTCGTGGGTAGCCTACCAATGAATTCCACCTGGTTGGTCTGTCTGCGGGCTGTCTGTTTATATTGGAGAGTGACTCCTGTGTGTGTGTGTGTGTGTGTGTGTTGTGTGTGGGCTGTGTGTGGTGTCGGTGTTTGTGTGGTGTGTGTGTGGTTTGTGTGTGATGGGGTTTTGGGTGGTAGTAGTTAGGGGTTGGGGGTTTCTGGTTTGGTGAGGTGTGGGGTATGTTTGGGGGGGTGGGTGGGGGGTGGTGGGGGTGTTGGTGGATGTGTTTATGGGTAGGGGGTTGGGTTGGGTGTGGTGGGTGTGTCGTGTTGGGCGATAGATGCGGTGGGAGGGGCGGCGCGCGGTAATGGTGCGGGGAGAGTGCGCCCTTAGCTTATTCAGTAGTGGCATAATGATTGTGTGGTTGATTGATCGGAGACAGGCAAGTTGAGAGAGTGACGTAGCAGTCTGAGAGGGTTGTTTCTGGGGATGGAGTGAGATTAGGGGGATTGATAGACTTTCGAGAGGGAGGAATGGTGATTATAGTTTATTGGGGTGATGTGCACCTCACGAGCCATGGGGCTGGAGTCAAGTCCAGGCGCTTAGAGTGCTATGAGTTACGCAATAAGCGAAGTCCAAGACCATTAGGACTGCGTAGCGAGCGGTCGCGGAGGACAGGAGGGTCGGAGACGGGGTTCCGCGGAAAGTGGCGGTTCGGAGTGTCCGAAGACAAGTGACCGGAGTGCCGAAGCAGGAATCAGATGCGAGGTATGCCAAGTGGCAATTCGCGGATCACATGTCGGTTCAGTGTTTGATAATGAAAAAAGGGATGAATTCAATAGTGTGAACTGTAGCGAAGTACGGTAGGGTAACCTGAGATAAGGCGAGAGGATGGATATAAGACAAAGCTGGTGTTTGATGTATGGTGTCATTCGGCGAACGCCACTGTTGCCGAGCTAATCGTAGTGAAGGCCGAGTATGTGTGCTAATGAGACTGAAGCAACTTATGACAGACCCGCGAGTCCAAAAGCCTAATGAGTGTGGCAAACCGATGAGTGCCGACTTTGCGCAAGAAGCGCGAGGAGGTCCGAGATCCAAAAGGCAATCGCGCGGCGAGCCGAAGGACGCAAGGTGTCCCAGTCCTCAGTAAAAACAACGGACGATGTGAGGCGCCGGCAGGCGAGATTGGGGCTGGAGTGCCGGCGCTGCGTAGTAACTCGGCGCGTCCCAAGGGGGCTGGCGAAGCCAGCGGTTTGGAGGCCTGGCGGGCCCACGTGCGGTGGGAGATTACCCGTAAAGGTAGATCTCGTTTGCTGTATGTGTGTTGTAAAGAGTACAATACAGCAAGAGGTGGCAGTGGTATCGGTGTGGGAGAGTGCCGTATGCTTTTATTTTTCATTTCAATACTTAATTTTGTTTGCTGTGCTGTGTACTACTAGTGGGGAAAACCCTTGGCCTCCTTGGTTCATGTGGGGGGTGCGGGTGTCCAATCTCTAGCCGTTAGGCCCAAATGTATAGATTTCAACTGTTTGTGAAACATTTTAGCAAAACGGAAAGTGTCTAGCAGAACCAATGAACAGAAAAGTCGCATTTGAACCCTGTGTTCTGAGAATGGTCCGATCCTCAACGAACGATGTTAGCTGCTGGGTTTGAACAGTGAAGTCTAAATACATTCTGGTGGCCGAAATTCCCTCAGTGGCTAGTCGTGCAATCCGGTCAGTTTGAAAAAGGGGGTAAATTAATTATTTTAATTATTTGCCGACGGCCTAGGGTCACGTGACTGTCTTAACTAGCCCAATATTATTTAATTGCACTTTAAATTTAATCGTCCTCTGGTATAGCCTTCCTTTCCTAGCTCCCAAACTGTTTTATATATATAGCCATTGATAATACACGTGGCATAGTTGAGGGCCGCGATCGTGTGATAATGAATTGACTCAGAGCGGATAGCTCTGAAGGGTCAGCTGTCAACAGCGCGTAGGCGCCTAATATAAGGAGTCACGAGTTGTGTAATCTGTATCATGATGCAGACTTCTCATCGTGCGTGTCTACCAAAACATCTCAACTCTCACCAAGATATCGGACATCCGAATCCAATCCATCCAAGTCTGTCTTGAGACAACAACATTTCGACCCATGAATCGGGATGCCCACTTTGGATGTAGTACTCTCAAAAACATGTACACACATAGGGAAGTATGTATAGCGAGGGATATGCGAATGCTTCGTATCGTCTGATTGGTGCTCTAGTGTGATTGATAGCCTTGCCCTCAAGCCTATAGGGCCTACATAGAAAAGGGGGGCACAGACCACAATCTTAAGACGGACTTTCTCTCACATCGTGAGGCGCACAAAGTGGTTACTCGGATTAAGGGGCGCTTACGAACGCAGACTCACATTGAGGTCTAGGAGATATTGTAGACATCAAATGTAGATCTGCTATAGTGATCTCTATCTGCGTTCACATAATCTTCGGAGGAAACGTGAACGCGTTGCGGAGTGGTAGAACAGGTCTCTCTCTAGATCTCTTGGATACTCTCGCGTGCGGGGGCGTTGATAATGTCTTGTCGAGATGCTTAGGCAGTGCAGTATTATCAGGAGCCCGTCAGTGGGGTAGCTGAGTCTTCGATCACAAACGAATATCCGAGATTCTCCCACTTGTAGTCCGTGCGCAAAGCGAAATAGTGCTACGGTGTCTCGTTAAAACATATGTTGATTTAATTTAACATAAAAGCGAATGGATAAAATAACGGTATCCGGTTGCACGTGGCCTCCAGCTGTAAAGTAAATAGGTTTTGACTGTCTACCCATCCCTCTGCTGCTGTTATCCATCAACAGTATATTTGTGAATTCTGAATGCAGACCTACCCCTACAGCAAGTGGTGTGTCGAAATGCCGAGACTCGGTGGTTCCTACTGCCCCACGGTGCGACCAAAAAGTGTT
>NC_085867.1:6370587-6384521 GCF_034702125.1 Engraulis encrasicolus | reverse complement strand
GTTGGGGTTTTTCTATCTGTGCAAACAAATAAAAAAGGCATTAAGAAAGTTGTTTTAGTGGGGGTCATCTGTGTTCTAGGGACAATCCCAATCCTTGCAAGTATTTCACCTCCCATCCATCATGAACATTGTGTTCAGCTAGTGCCACTCATTCAAGTTGTCCCATAATGTGCTCTGTGCAAGTAGGTTTGCTGTGTCCCCTACCCAGGGCTCTAAATTAACTTTTTCCACCACCAGCCAATTTGGCTAGTAGACATTTTTTCTTACTAGCCAAATGGAAGGTCAACTAGCCATTTTTTTTATCTCACCAAAATAAACCATGCGTTAATTATGTTGCTTTTAATTATTCCATTAAACTATATCCTCAACACAGATAAACAATATAAACATTATACTCAACATATTTCACTGTTCAGTTTATTCTATAATTATATAGTAATTATTTTTATTACCTGCATTTTCATTATTTTTTATTCAATTTCCTCTGAAAACAGTGAATTGCATCACACATGCCTCTCACATACCAGACCTACGCTGGACCATATACTGTACAAACAGCCAAACACTAGCCTATTACACCATCACCCAAACCTCACATGCAGTATATAGGCCTACACCTCACACAAAAACAACATGCCTTCAACACACATGTTGCACACATACCAGACTTTCAACATGTACTAGCCAAACACACACAACCAAACACTACAAAACCTCATATCCCCCCCACAGTATCACTTAAACTTCACACACAGTAGGCCAAACGCCATGGACAATGCACAGAAGAGAGGGGTGGGGAGGAGAAGAGGAGGACACACACACACACACACACACACACACACACACACACACACACACACACAGCCAACTCAGTGCGATGTGTATGATGTCTGCACTGTGTGTTTATGCTGCTGCTGCTGCTTCACACCTTTAGGTTCCTGCAGGATTAATACTTGCTTCACTCTAATATCATGCGCTTGGAATGACAATAATTAGGCTACGCTATAACTAGTAAACATCCAATAACATCAGGAGACCACCAGCTTAGCCTACTTTGCTACTATCATAGCGTCACTAGTTTTTTGTTACCGTTTTTTTTTCACTTACTCGTTCATCCATGTCAAACTCGTGCATGGTCTTTCCGATGGCGTGGGCATTATTAGGAAACGAACTCCATCGTAGGTAGTTGCGAGGACCTCGCAAATATCAGAGGACTTCTAGGGCTACGCGGTTTTGACAGACAGCTGTCATGCTCCTCCACTCATGCCGTTTTCGCTCCACCACCACCACTCCATTTCAGCGTCACTACAGTTGCAAGTTGCATTCACCGACACATAATCTTGCTCTAACCACTGCCACATTCTTTTTCACCCGTCCAAAACCTTCAAACCTGAAGTAATCCGCGCTAGTCCGCTCATTGAAAATATTTGATCAACAGTAGTTCCAGCGCGGGCATCTAACACGCAGCCAATGAATGTGAAGCTGCGTTATTGTGATTAACGGCCAGCCAATGGGTGTGGGCTACATCATGACGGTAGGCCTAATGTTCATGGGTAATGTAGGCGCCGTTTTACGTTCATCAGACGGCAGTCAGCCACAGATCTGTGCTGGCAGCTGTTTGACGTTCGGGCGCGCGCGCTGGAGTCTACCGGCCAATTTGGCTAGTAGATGATTTTTTCTACTAGCCAAAATTGATTTTCACCCGCATTTGGCGTGTTGGCGTGTGTTAATTTAGAGCCCTGCCCCTACCACAGTCCACAGCATGGAGGGGATGCTAGGAGACATGAAAGTGAAAGTGAAAGTCCATTGGGAAACTCCAACTCCCATTGTCATTGTGACACAGCACTCCACAGCACACAAGTGAACACTGCACACTGCACAAAACGAAATTGCATTTATGCCTCACCCGTGCAAGGGGGCAGCCCTCAGTGGCGCCCCATGGGGAGCAGTGCGGTGGGACGGTACCATGCTCAGGGTACCTCAGTCATGGAGGAGGATGGGGGAGAGCACTGGTTGATTACTCCCCCCACCAACCTGGCGGGTCGGGAGTCGAACCAGCAACCTCTGGGATGCAAGTCTGACGCCCTAACCGCTCACCCATGACTGCCCGTCATGACTGCCCGACATGCCAGTACACCAAGGGACATGGATGAGGCCATAGGAGAGTTTGCCATCCAGCAGCGGAATACAACAGCAGTGTAGAAATGGGATTGGCCCTAGGACACAGATGACCCCCACTAAAACAACTTTCTTGATGTCTTTGCACTGTTTGCTATATGAACAAGAAGAGGTCCTGGGAGGGTGAATGAATGTATTATTGGATGTCTGACATGCCCTTCAAAGCACTTCATGATGCATTATGGTTGGTAGTAATTTAACAGGATAGGGAGGATTTCTTGGTCAGTGTCAAATGTTCAGTTGTTTTTTATTTGTTCACTTAATTATTTCTCAATACGTATATACTGTTACAAGCCCTGTCTTCCACTTCAATGTCTGTCTGTTAATGTCAGTCCTGTGTATGCCTATGTTGAGTATTTTGATTCTAAATCTTCAGAACTGCTGGAAAGTGGGAATTTCACATTGCTGTTTCTTAGTAGAATTCACAGGCCTTCAATGTCAGCGTAATTTCTCCATGCATTACTTAAAGGTGCACCAGGGTAATATTTTTAGTTGTTTATTTTCCAGAATTCATACCGCCCATTCAAAATAATACCTTTTTTATGAATACTTACCAACATCAAATTCTAAGTATTCATTATGACTAGGAAAATTGCACTTTCCATTGTTCTCCATTGTCTGCCATATTGAAAGAGACATTTAAGCAGCAAAACGTACTGTACTTTGTTCATAATGATACATATTGGTTTATTATTTTGTAAATATTAATGAAATATTCTGGCCACCATTCTACACAATGCACTTTTAAGTCAGAAACATGTCATCTTTGCATTGATTTTGAAAGCCTACAAACTGGTTCCTGTCCGGATTTGTAATATTTGTTAAATGAAAGTCATTTTTGTCCTGAAAACTACCCACAACAAGTTTGTCAACAACATGTTGACCCTTCCAATCAATTCCCCACGTTGGAATTATCAAAAAAAAGTGGTGTGTCGTTTGTCTTTTGTACCATGCCTGGTTCAAACCAGAGAAATTAGAACACAGGGAGAAGGCTCAGTCTCATTGGTTCCCATTGTAGCCAGTTAGCTTTGCATGCATACTGCAGTAACGAGCGTAGGCCAGTCCTTCATGTGGGAAAATGTATGGAATGGAAAGGGGAACCCATGCTAAATACATTGCTACTGCGATTTCCAGTCACAAATATCATCAACAAAACATTCCTGGTAAGCACTATGACTGTTGTTTAACAATAGGCTGTATTGACAAATCGTTCAGGTGTGTAGTTTTACAGCAGGTTAGAAGATTTCACCCTGTACTCGCTAGCATCGCGCTAATGTTTATGGGTTTGGCCCATAAAAATTGAGCTTTGTGACCCAGTATATAATAATCTAGTGGCGCAAAATAATCGAAACGCTACTCAAATGGGGTCTTATTATTTCTAGCTTCGAACTTAATATTAGTATTTCAGGACAAAAAATTATAAAAAATCACAAAAATTATAATGGTAGAAAACTCCATTGACACCCATTCATTTTGCACTGTCCCGTGGTTAGGGTTAGCCAGTTGTGGCTAGTAGCTATTTCCATGAGTGAACACCCCCTGTTCAAACCTTATGTGAATGACCTTGCCTATATTGGGGGGTCATCATATTGGGGCGTCTGGCGGGGGTCCCCCACCACTGAAAATGTCTGCCAGTGGTCATTTCTCTATCAGGGGAATATGATGAATAATTCATGATAGGTTTCAAGAGGTAACCTCACCAGCTGATCTAGCCCATTTTTTACCCCCCAATTAATGATGTCTGGCAAGCCCCGCCCACCATCAAAAATGTCTGGCAGTGGCCATTCCTCAATCAGGGGACCATCTCAAACAATTTACAACAGGTTCCAAGTGGTAACCTCACCAACTGATCTAGCCCATTTTTGAGAGTGTCATCATACGGGGGCGTCTGCCGGGGGTAACCCACCACTAAAAATGTCTGGCAGTGGTCATTTCTCTATCAGGGGACTATGATGAACAATTTACAACAGGTTCCAAGTGGTAACCTCACCAACTGATCTAGCCCATTTTTGGGGTGCCAGTTTTACAGCCCCCCTGGCCACACCCACCAGAGGGAACCCGGCAGACGTGCTGTTCCTCTATCTAGCTGGGTTTCTTAGCGTCCAAAAAGGGCCTAATCGTTACGCGCTGGATAGAGGCACCAAAATCGGTGTAGACCTTCCTTAGGGTGTTCTCCATCATTTCAGAAGGGGTGCCCCAAATTTCAATGTCATTAAGGTCATTTTTATGGGGTAAATCCAAGATGGCTGCCCAAAACCAGCCAATAGTAGTAAAATGCTGTACTGCCTGGACATAATGGTGTTATGGGCCAATCCACCTATTTGTGTGTGATGTATACAAACTGAACTTTGAAAATATGTGCAAAACTTACCATAAAAACAATGTTATATATGTCTTATTTAGATTCAAAAACAGGAAAATCATAAAAACCATGGTCAGAATGAGATCACTCTACAATTGAGAGCTCATTTCTGGGCATTTAGGTATTGAACCAACATTCATTAAGAGTTTTAAAAATTTGCAGTGGGTCATATCTATAACATCCAAAAAGAAAATTGTGGTTAGAAAATTTAGGGGAGAAGAGATAAACCCTTGAACTGGGCCACACATAACTGTCCCAATGTTAGCATGCTAGCATTAGCAGGTTCAGACACTCAGTCTGCTCTTCAGATAAAGATGGCAAACAACAATTTTAATCCCACTTACACATGCGCGCACACACACAAACTACTACTACTTCCTAAGGACCCCCTCAATGATTTAACCCTAGGAGTCCAACTGAAATATATTCATATCAATCAAGTCAATAATATATGTACATATCAAGTGTCAGTGACAGCTGTCAAATGACAAATGTATGCTGGGTAATGTTCAGATATGTATATCGCAGTCCTAAGTGTACAATGGAGTGATAAGGGCATTTATGCTTAGGAAATTATGAATAATCAATATGCAATACACCATACATACAGTATATTGACAGATACTTTGTTTTAAAAGAGCAAAATGGTAACATGTCTGTTTTTCCATCTACTTTTGGCTTTAATCTAGATGACATGTTGGCTACCTAACCACTTAATTTATTGTTTGCTCATTATTTTTTATTTGTGGGTGTGGTCCTTTGTTTAAAACATGTCTGCCTGCCTTCCCTCTCTCACATAGGCTACTGAAATAGTCTTTCAAAAACTTAAAACAACAGCATGTGGAAATCCTATTGGCTTTGGAGGGCTAACGTCTATAAGACTATACTGTACTCTACTGTATTGCACTGTACTGTACTCTACTATACTGTACTGTACTGTAATGTGATATACCGTACTGTACTCTACTGCACCGTGCAGTATGCTACTGTACTGTACTGTACTGTACTGTACTGTACTGTACTGTACTGTACTGTACTAGACTGCACCGTACTGTATGCTACTGTACTGTACTTAACTAGACTCCACCGTACTTTATGCTACTGTACTGTACTTTACTTTACTGTACTGCACCGTACTGTATGCTACTGTACTGTACTGCACCGTACTGTATGCTACTGTACTGTACTGTACTGTACTCTACTGTGCTTTATTATACTGCACCATTCTGTATGCTACTGTACTGTACTGCACTCCACTGCACTGCACTGTACTGTACAGTACAACTATAGAACTGAAACATGTAGAGCGGTGGTGCTCAAACTGTGGTACGCGTACCACAGGTGGTACTTGAGACATCTCTGGTGGTACTTGGAATACCATTATGAACTGACTGGCAAAAGTGAATATGGAAGGCCTTTACTGCGATATTCTAATGTTGGTTGTCAAGGTGGTACTCGGAGAGCTCAATATTTTCGCAGGGGGTACTTCATACAAAAGGTTTGAGAACCACTGATGTAGAGCATTCTGAGGACATGTACAATATTATGCAAAACGGTGTAGTGGGAATGAGTTATGTTACTGTTACCACTCAAAATCTTGAAGGTTAAAGAAAGTCGTGTGGCATTTTGTTTGGGGGGGGCGGGTATGATCGACTATTCTTCCGCCCAGTCTATTTATGTGCCTTGCATATCAAGAAAATGAGTCCAGGTAATGATTTACTTTCATAGTATATACCATATGAGAAGTGTTGTTCTATATAGATATTTCTCCTATGGGTAAGGGTGGCAAAAGACCTACAGTACATGTTGTCCATCAGCTGTCAGTTTTGATAGCAGTTTAAGTACTCAATGATTACTGAGCTAACTAATACAACTTTTGACACAAGTACTAGGTGAGGACTTGTCTGCAAATAAACATTTTTTTTTTCATCTCTGTCTTCTTACTCAACATACACTAAGAAATCATTCCCATTTAATTTGAACTGAAGCCATACTGTGGCCTACATGTAGGCCTATATTGAGTAATCTGTAATGCCATTCTAAAGATGACTGAAATGCTCTCACAATATGCACTTGTAAAAATATAGAATTAGGTGATCTTATGGGGTTCTTCATACATATGGAAAGGTCCTGTCCTTTACCCTCTCTCATACAAATAAAATACGTATATCTGTTATGGAAATTAGAGGATGGGGAACCTGCTACCTAGGGCATCTTGCACTGACACTATCCCATTCAAATCGAGCATTAGCAGCAGTCTATTCTCACCATAGTTTTAGTGTTGGCAATGCTCATTTTAATTCAGACCAAGAATCTTCTCAAATCGTTCACAATGTTACATGCTGTCAAGCACGTAAGCACAGACTCACCCATACTTTCACACTATGTACATTTTGTAGTTTTATCAATCTGGTCTAGCAGGCTACCCTTGCTTCATCTCTTCTGAGGACTATATTAACATTGTCAGCTAAGTATAATGTCATGTAATAACAATGTAATGCGTTACCAACATGACATATTGTATATGACATGGTAGACATTTTTTTTTCAAGGGGCACCTCTTCTAGGATGTCTTCAAATCAGTCAAGGAACACGTGTACCGAATTATATGCTTCTATCCAGCGCGTAACGATTTCTCGGCTTACAGCCCCTACTAATCTGGGGACCATACCAGACATCATAGTACCCATAAAAATTGGTAACCTTCCCAACTAGGCTGACCCCCCTGGGCTCCTGGTCTATAACAACTTTCAAAAATTCAAAAAACTGTCAATTTTGGCAAAACGACGATAACGCACTGGCATTGATGATCTGGCTTTGTTGTAAGCAGTCCAAAATCATAGCGTAACGGGCGTAAAGGGCCGTAGCCTAACGCAACCTTGCGCAAACTAATACACTGACAGGACAGTTTTTTCTGAGGTGTGGCGGGACACAGCACGCACACACACACACACACACACACACACACACACACACACACACACACACACACACACACACACACACACACACACACACACAGACACACACACACACACACACACACACACTGGCCATATGGCCATAGCCCTCCCATCCCACCCCTTCATTGATCACCTTATATCCCCCTATGCTCACCCCGTTCAGAATCCTTTGCACCCCACACACGCTCCCTAATGTTTCTCAACGTCAGCGCTATAACCTCTTTGGACAGCCAGTTGAGAAGGATAGCTGATAGGGTTGGTGCTTATCGCGATCGGGGGCAATTAGTCCATTTTAAATATTTTAAAAACCAATGGGCGCTGGGAGGGATCAAGGGGGGATTGGGATGCTTATGATGAGGTTCAGGGGGCTTTTGTTCAAAAAAATGGTTGAGAACTACTGCTCTACCAGTATGACCCATACTGGCGCTCCCCCCAGCACACACGCGCGCGCACACACACATGCACCTCATCCACCATTCTACAGCACATCCATACGTGAGAATTTCCATCCGTTGTTTACCACTGGTTTTCAATTTCTTTTGAAATGGCACACCTTTTATCGAGGGAAAATGCCAAGGCACACCACCAATGAAAATGTTAACTGAAAATACAACCATATTGCCTATAAAAGGTAGGCCTACAGCCATTTCATTTTCCATGGCACATCAGGAAACCGTAATTAAACTTCGAAGCGTTTTTATTTTTCTCAAAACAAAATGTGCTCGTGGGCAACATAGACATAAACCCAAGTTGGACTGGCAACTCAAAAATACTCAATACAAAATCAAAGTCAAATCCAAACTTACCTGCAAATACCTGCGCTCAACAGCAGCTACTTTTTACAAACGTTTCTGAAGACAGCTCACTCCGGTAAACAGCTGCTTCGCCTATCTCGCTCACTCTCAACAATGAGCTGGGTTTTACATACCCTTCACTACGCAGGCAATTATTCAATTAACCAATGCAGACACACAATCACAATTGACCCGTACCATTTCTCCAGGACCTTTCCAAAACAAAACGCCAGTTACAAATCATATCGACAAACATTGCCCATCGTTGCCCACAGACTCAACACATGTCCATTTTCAGTGCTTGACATCACGCGATGAAAATGCTGCCACAACGATGCGCGCTCCCGTGTAGCAGTGTCGTGCGCACTTGGAGAGGAGAATGTGATACTGAGCGGTGCGTGTGCGTGTGTCCAACTGTCCAGCTCTGCCCGCTCCTCGCGGTGCACAGTAAATACACAAGTTCACAAATAAAGTTCACCAAAATAAAGAGTGGTTTAAAATCAGTGAAGAGTGGCGAGATCACCTTTTCACACAATCTGCTCGGAGTCGGAGGGAACCGTCAGATTGTTTGTGTGCTTGTGGCAATTATGCCTTTGGTTTATGTGTGTGGTGCCGCTGGGGAGTCGAGCCCATGTAGAGCCTCGCTTCACGAGAGAGGGACAATTTCGTGGAATTTGGTCTATGACAGGGGTGCGACTGTAAGCGCGGACACATTGGTTCACTAGGCCAACTTCGTACTTGGCGTTATAGGAACCAGGCTTTTTGCGCTGCGCCCCTTGCCCGGCGACTTCGAGACAGTCGGTCGCTGTCCGTGGTAGGCCTACCTATGAATCCACCTGTTGGTCTGTCTGCGGGCTGCTGTTTATATTGGAGAGTGACTGTGTGTGTGTGTGTGTGTGTGTGTGTGTGTGTGTGTGTGTGTGTGTGTGTGTGTGTGTGTGTGTGTGTGCGTGTGCGCGCGCGCGCGCGTGCGTGCGCAAGTGTGTGACGTTTCCCCCTTTGCTTTCAGTTCTTATTTTGTGTGATTTAGGAGAAAGTGAGAGTTCTCTGTTTGTTGTTTTGTTTATTTGTATCTTTCTTTTGTTTATTTTTGGTTCACCTCACACCACTTGGGCCGCCCAGCGTGCGGGTTACCCCTAAATAGATCTCGTTTGCTGTGCGTAAAAGTAAAACACAAGTGTGCAGTGGTATCGGTGTGGGTTTGCCGTGCTTTGTATTTTCATTTCATTACTTAATTTTGGTTTGCTGTGCTGTGTACTACTAGTGGGGAAAACCTTGGCCTCCTTGGTTCATGTGGGGGGTGCGGGTGTCCAATAGCCGTTAGGCCAAATGTATTTCAACTGTTTGTAAATTTTAAAACGAAAGTGTAAGACAATAACAGAAAAGTCATTTGAACCCTGTCTGTGTGGTCCGACCTCAACGAACATGTGCTGCTGGGTTTAACAGTTGAAGTCTAAATACATTCTGGGGGCGAAATTCCCTCAGTGGCCTAGTCGTGCAATCATCTGTTTGAAATTGGTAATTATTATTTTAATTATTTGCCGACGGCCCAGGGTCACGGACTGTCTATAACTAGCCAAATATTATTTAATTAATTTAAATTTTAGATCGTCTCTGGTATAGCCTTCCTATCCTAGCTCCCAAACTTTTTTTTGCCATTGTTTACTTGGCATTGTTGACATCGTGAGAATGAATGACAGCAGCGGTTGCTCTGAAGTGTGTCAAAGCCGTAGGCCCTATATAGCTACGTGTGTTGGTTCAGACTTAACTGCTGTTAAGAAACATTAATACAAGTCTGACATCCAATCCAATCCAATCCAAGTCTGTCTGAGAAAACTATTAACCATGAATGCCCACTTTGGATACTTCCAAATGTCGGGGTTGTTACAGGTCTAAGCTCTCTGCATGGCTGTGATAGCCTTGATTTAGCCTATAGCCTACATTAAAAGGGGAGAACCACAACAAACGACTTCAACATCGAGGCCAATGTTAAAATTAGCCTACATAATTCACATGTGGGTCTTGATATGACAAAATGATCTTCATATGCTTCATAATCTTTGAAAATAACCGTTCAGTAACAGTCGTCCCGACTGTCCTCCTTAATTCTGTCATGCTTCTGCAGTGCAGACACGTGTCGTCCAAAAAATCCTATTCCCCCTTGTGTCCGTGCGCAAAGCAAAGTGCTACGGTGTCTCTTAAAATATGTTGTTTATTTAACATAAAACAATGGATAAAATAACGGTATCCTTGCACGTCCTTCCAGCGGTAGTAATGTTTTTGACTGTCAGCATCCCTCTCGCTGTTATCCAACAACAGTAGTGGTGAATTGAATAGCCTACCCCTACAGCTGTGGTGTGTCAAAGCCGTACTCGTGTTGGTTCAGACTGCCCCCCGGTGACCAAAAAGTGTGCTGCAAATCAAAGTGGTGAACCCGCAGATGTAAGTTTTAATTTGCGTTATCTCGCAAAAATATTTGCGTTATCACGCAAAAGATTTGCGTTATCTCGCAAAAGATTTGCGTTATCTCGCAAAGGTGTTAGTCTCCAGTGCATACATTCCCCCCTCCAAAAAAAAGCCCTCCGTGTCACTAATGGGCCACCGTACTACTGCATAGAGAGGTTAAGAAACAGTATTTTAGAATACATTTACATTTTAAATACTTTTATTTTCAATATTTCTAACCTGTAGATCACTCAAGAGCCAGTACTGGACAACATCTAGAAACACTGATCAGCAGCAATGTGGGGAGAGGAGACGGAAAAAAGTTGCCTGACTTCACAACAGGATCAGTAGCATAAGAAAAACAAGACAGAGAGTGTAGACCTCTGCCAAGGAAGCAGTTTGATAGAACATTTGACTATGTTACATCCGATTTTTATTTTATTTACTTTTTGCCTTCTATTTGTGAAGTTAGAAACTGGAATGTCAAAATTCGCCCTGTCCCGCAATTCAATTTGTGGTCAATAGGGGCGTCTAGATTTCTAGGCTAGCAATTGTTAACAATCTTTTTTTTTTAATCCTGGTTTCGGATCGTGATCCGGATCACTACCAAAATGTAATCACTTGTTCATTTTGCCATTTTCAACAACTCCACAAAGTTTCATCCAAATCTGTTCATAACTTTTTAAATTATCCTGCCGACAGCGACAGAAAAACAGATAGACAGACAAACAGACAAAGAGTGAAGAGAAAAACCAACAGAACCGAAACCATAACCTCCTTGGCAGAGTTAACAACCAAACAACCAAAACAAGCCATAAAGTGAACTCAAACTCAACTGCCAAATAAACAACAACAAACAGTCAATGACCTCAAACAAATAAACCTGCGAATGTGGGACAGATTGGGCTGGGTGGTACAGTGCTGTGATCAGGGAAGCTGACAGGGGGGACAAATGGGTCAATTGTCCCGGGCCCAGGGAGAGATGGGGCCCATAATTTGGTCTTCATTACATTGAATATATTGAGTGGGGAGGGCTTCTCTGATGGCTTTGTCCCGGCCCAACCAAAGCTGACAGCGGCCCTGGCTGTGGTAGCAGATGAGGCTGTGATCTACACTTTGAATAATCGTTGGGCCCACACTCTGCCCCAGTGGCCTCTGGCATACAGCTGGCAAGGGCCACGCAGACACACACTCATGCACACACGCACACACACACACAAACAAACAAATGCACGCACACACACATGCATGCCTGCATGCACGCACACACGCACACACACACACACACACACACACACACATACACAAACACACACACACACACACACACACAGGTGCATAAACGCACCCGCATAAACACACCCATACATGCACACATGGACACACACACACACACACACACACACACACACACACACACACACACACACACACACACACACAGCACACACACACACACACACACACACACACACACAGTGCCCTCTGGCTTACACACAGACACATGTGCGCGTGCACACACACACACACACACACACACACACACACACACACACACACACACACACACACACACACACACACACACACACACACACAGTGCCCTCTGGCTCACACCTGGAGAGGGGCATGCAGACGCACACACACACGTGTACACACCACACAAACCACACATACACACACAGACACAGAGACACACATGTACACACATGCGCACACACACAGAGTGCCCTTTGGCTTACGGCTGTCAGGGCAGGGGGCACTCGGCCGTGACCTTTGGGAGAGGTGCATTGTGGGGCAGCTGTGCTGTGCGGGGGGAGGCGCTGGCCACTGCCACGGATCCAGATTAACCTACAGTAGGAGAAGTAGTGACACTTGGACTCGCAGCATACCAGGGCTGCCGACAGCTTTAGCTACAGGGCTCAGGACGTAGCCATCTGAAAGGGCCCTCCTTCATATATTTACAATGTTATTGGGATTCAATGCTGCCCCCCGGGCCCGGGACAACATACCCTTTTGCCTACAGTCCCCCAGCCACCCGCCAGCTACCCAGCCCCGTCATGGCCCTGGCAGGAGTCAGTGGGTTGGCCATAATCCGGCTTTCCACTTCTGGAATGCTGCTGGATTGAGCCAAGGCGAACCATGCGGGCTGCGGATGTGAATGTGGGCAGGGCCGGATTAACACACACACAGGCTAGATATGGCTGCAGCCTATAAGGCCCACTCAGGCTAGATATGGCTGCAGCCTATAAGGCCCACTCAGGCTAGATATGGCTGCAGCCTATAAGGCCCACTCAGGCTAGATATGGCTGCAGCCTCTAAGGCCCACTCAGGCTAGATATGGCTGCAGCCTATAGGGCCCCCACAGGCTAGATATGGCTGCAGCCTATAGGGCCCACTCAGGCTAGATATGGCTGCAGCCTCTAAGGCCCACTCAGGCTAGATATGGCTGCAGCCTATAAGGCCCACTCAGGCTAGATATGGCTGCAGCCTATAAGGCCCACTCAGGCTAGATATGGCTGCAGCCTATAAGGCCCACTCAGGCTACATATGGCTGCAGCCTATAAGGCCCACTCAGGCTAGATATGGTTGCGCCAAAGAAACTGGATCTAACCAAGAAGCGTCATTTTGTTTCTTTTCCGGTATCCACTTTATGTCGGGTGAATGCCCCTTTAGGAGACCTTCGGTTAGGAGACCTTCGGAGTCCTGAGGTTGAGAATCAATTAAGTCCCCTTAGCGCTGTAGATGGCGGTAGCGCACGTCTTGCGCAAACACCTCAAAAAGAGAAGAAGAAGTAGGGGACAACGCCCCCTTAGGAGACCCAACTTGAGCACACGCTTTTGCATTGAGTGGGCGTGGTTTGCGATATCTTTGTTTGATTCAGTATTTTTGGTTGTGCTGTTCTGCATACTGTATATGCTGTGTTTTTGCACCCTTGTGTGCCACCCACTGTCATGTGATCCACCTGCAACCTGTGACCTCTCACCTCTCATGTGATGAGATGCACCCCTTTCTTTGTTCTGAGCAGGGAAGCCGACAGAGGGAGACAAAGGGGTCACTTGTCCCGGGCCCAAAGGAGAGAGGGGGCCCAGAATTGGATAATCATTACATTATATGTATTGGGCTTGGGGCCCTTTCAGATGTCTTTGTCCCGGGCCTAGAAAAAAACTGTCAGCGGCCCTGGTTCTGAGT
>NC_085867.1:6358087-6365587 GCF_034702125.1 Engraulis encrasicolus | reverse complement strand
GTTTACTAAGTAATAAACAAATATTTTCTAGTATTCATTTTTGCAGCTAAAAATGACTATTTTTGGAAATTCAAAATGGCAGACCATGGAGAAGATCCCCCTTTTCATACATGAAAAGTGCAATTTTTCCAGTCATAATGAATACTTGGAATGTGATGGTGGTGGTAAGTATTCATGAAAAAGGTAACATTAGTGAATGGGCAGCATGAATTCTGGAAATAAACAACTAAAAATCTCACACAGTGTCCCTTTAAGTAAATAGGGGCAGACTACTGCTCCCTTTCGGTGCCATAGGATACTGCCCCCCTGCACAGGTGAGGGATAAATGCAATTTCGTTGTGTGCAGTGAACATGTGTGTGCTGTGAGTGCTTTGTCACAATGACAATGGGAGTTGGAGTTTCCTATTTTTGCTTTCACTTCACTTTTTCCTTTAAATTGTGTGTGCTTTGTCACCATTATCCATTTTGGTTCATGCAGTTGCTGTTCTAAACATAGCAAATCCTTACTAATAAAAAAACTCCAGACAGGATTTGAAGATTAAACCAGATTATGCTTTAAAAACTAAATAAATAAATAAAAGTTAAAAAAAAAACTAATGGACAATTTGTCATGGTCTGAACAATTGCGCTGTGTTAGAGAGGTTTAGGTGATTGCTGCTGGGGAGAAAAAGGTGGATCAGCTGTTTAAAAACTTGAGCCTGTGTTATAGCCTGTGAAACCAAATAATATGTCATGTCTTTTTTTCTACCTGATGCATCAAAGGGCGTTTGAAAGGTCAACTGCATCCGCCCACCCAACACCCACACACAACTCCCACCATCTTGCCACAGTGTTCCATGTCAGATCCTATGCACAGCCCACCAATCTTAGATGTCAGGTATGGAAGAACGGTTACATATCATGTCAACGTCTCATGGAAATAACCGTTGCATTTTCTTATGCTAGACTTTTAGGCTGCAACCAGACAGCAAAAACGGTTTTACTGGTTTATATTGACAAAGACCAATGAACAGGATGATCTGTCAAGTCAGGTCAAATCAAATCAGTTTTATTGTCAATTTCTTTACATGCACAGGTCATACAAATAATTTGAAATTATGTTTCTTACTGTCCCATGCAGACATATAGCCATACTTTAGGTATGGACATAGACAGTATAGACATAGACAGTTCACATACAGACATTTAAAGAGCAAGACTGGACAACAGAAGACATGTAAAGAACATACATTAAAACAAGATATTTGCCAATCTGCACAAGGTACATGAGATAATGCCTGCCTATCCACCAGGTGAGACATGGGTGAAGAATAATGGACAGCTGTGGACTTCAATAGGGAGTTTGTCTTTGGATTTAAAGGTTGCAGGTTCGAATCCCACCCGGACCAATTAGGAGTAAGGTGTATCCGGACACATTATATGGTAGAAGTGCCCTTGAGCAATGCAGGGCTGTAACCAATAGTGGCCAAAAATCATTATCTATGTCCATTTGGATAAACACATCTGCTAAATGTAGTGTTATGTAATGTATAATTTAACATCAAGCAGCAAATAGGGAAATAATAAGTTCAGGCAATGTATTTAAGGTCCTCAACTAAAACGTTCAAGTTTTGTAACAGATCATTTTATGTATACAGAACTGCATGTGCAAAACTGCAAGCGGAAATTGACAGTTGATTTGTGGCCTTGATTCTCTGAATAAGCCAGACTGACAGTATTGACAGAAAAAAAACATTTACTTACTTTTCCATCTTTTTCATAACTTTGATGCATAGAATCTCCAGAAGATGCAAGTTGAGATCAGCAATTTAGAAGTCATATATTAGCCCAAGTTGAGTTTAGCAGTGCCAAAATGACAGAGCAGCAGCCGAGAACCATAAAGGTGTAAAAGCCTTTTTTGTCCTGCTGTCATTGTAGTACAAAAGCTGGTTTAATGGACCATAGCAATCCTTGTTTACTGGCTGGTAGCAGGATTACTAAATGTGCTAAGTCGTCCACTAGATTGTGACATAACTAATTGTTTCCTAGCCAACACAGAAAACACATTTACTTCTACATCCTTTTTAGATGTGTCCTAGCATCTCTATAAGAGGTCTGTCCGTCGGTCGGTCTGTCTGTCTGTCTGAAACGCATTCTTCATTGTAATTCCCTCCCGTGTCCACAAGGCGGCAGTGCATAGACGAATGCATCTAAGTCCCCCTGTCAGACTCGTTAAAACATCGATCCATGTAACCTCCAGTAGATGCAAATTGAGATCTGCAATTTAGAAGTCAAAAGGTAGGCTAATCTATTGACTAGTTTAGCAGTGTGCAAAAAACGAGAGAACAGTACCAGAGAACAGAGAAACGTAAAGGTGTAAAAAGGCTTTTTTTTGTTCCTGCTACCATAGCACAAAAGCTGATTTAATGGGATATACCAATCTTTGTCCTGTGGCAGCATGATTACTTAGTATTTGGAAAGTCATTCACTAGGTTGTGATGTAACTATCCATGTAATTGTTTCCTAGTCAAACGAATGAAAGTTGATGGGCAGTGGTCGAGTTGTAAAATCAAGGCAGGCGGGATGGTCAGAGATGGATTCTGATTATTGGGGGTTCAGTGGTTTCTCCCCTGAGAAAAAAAATCGAAAATGTAATTGTTAAACGTGCAATTTTAACACAATATGTGAAAAAGGGATGCCTGTTTTGGAGGATGATTTTTGACCATTGTCATTGAGGGGGATTATTTAAGACCATTTTCATTGTAGGGGGGATGGCATGCCCCCACATCCCCCTACAATTCGAGCCCTGTGTCTAAGATTGCTTTGTGTTTTATACAGTGGATGATGTTTTCTATTTGTGATGCGATCTGGGAAAACCCGTCGGATGTCGCCCTGGCCGTTTCTCAGGAAAGAGCGAAAATAGGTCGAGAAGTGATGTTTTCCTGAAATCGGTTTTTCATTAAATTATTGCTGTTTAACATCTTGTCTATCATCTCTGAAAATATTTTGTCTGAAATCGCTGTTTTAATGTGTTAAAATGAAGATTGAAACGGCCCGATGTGGGGTGAGAGGGGAGGCACCCGTGAGCAGTCTGCCTGCGCAGCCAACGTGGTGACTACGCTTGTAGCGCAAGGTTGAGGGAAAAAAACATCAGAGTTTGTAGACGTGAAGGCTCAGAATTTACACATGTGTATTCACTCATTGTCAGCGCATCTGAGCAGTTAAGAATGCCTTCTGTCTCGATGAAGCAGAGTTTTCTTAAGTAGGCCTAATAGGTATAAAGAAAGAAGGAACAATAAATACAAAGAAACATTAGGCGACACCTCTCCGTGGATCGTCGAGCCCTGTGCATTTCAACTCAGTCTCATGTGCCTCTTGCAGTTTATCACTACAACTGCGATTAGACTACTAAACGGCACTGGAATGTAGATTTCATTTTGTATTGGATAGCTCACATGCAAATCTAAAAGTAAAGCGCCCGTGTGATTTATCTATAACGAAAAGTTTAATTTACTGCGCTGTGTCCTTGTTGTCATAATAAACGGTGCTGAATTGAAAGATGTAGATGTGGTCAAGACAGGGCTTGTTAGGTTTCTGTAATTTAAAGAAGCCTCATCGGATCATTTCAGATGTGGAAGATTAAAATGCTTTTATTTAGAACCGTGCCAAATGAATTTGTTCAGTTCACACGTCTTCAGCAGTCCGTTTCCAGAGTCAATCTGAGATAGCCTACTCGGTGACGTTTAACCTCATGTCAGTCCTTTCCCGCGACGCACCGGACAGTGAAGAGCGTGAAGAAAAAAGTTTCTCCTCTCTATTTTTTGTGCTGCCTGCTGCAGAGGGTCAAAAGTGCTCTTGTAGGCTATGCCTACTATTCCGAGGCAGCGCATAGAGCGAATTCTTTTGCCGCGCTGGTATAGGCCTACACACTTTGTCATAGGCTCTGAATCATAACTGTCATAACTGGCTCCGTAACACTGTAGAAGCGTCACTGGATCAACTCAAATGTTGAAAAATAATATATCTATGCATCTATGTCTCGCCTAACTAATTTTTTCAGTTAACACATCTTCAACAGTCACATTTCAAAGTCAAACTGAGATGCACCGGTGACTTTCACCCCAGTCTTTCAAATCACCTAAGTCCTTTCAAGCGACGCGCGAGATAGTGAAGAAGATAAGCGCGGAGAAAACATTTTCTCTTCTGTTATGACTGTGCTGCCTGCTACAGAGGGTAAAAAACAAAGCGGTCTTCACCGTACTGTAGCCTACTACAAGTAGCCTATTCCGAGGCATGTAGGCTATAGCCTATGTTCGTTTATTTTGCGTGCAGCTGGTGTTATGGAATCGCGCAAAACCAAGTTTTACCTCCCGAGCAGAGAGCTCATTGCACTTTTCCGAGACACTGATGGTTCCCATTTTTGCATTTTTGACACATTTTGCT
Source organism: Engraulis encrasicolus (assembly GCF_034702125.1). Classification (NCBI taxonomy): domain Eukaryota; kingdom Metazoa; phylum Chordata; class Actinopteri; order Clupeiformes; family Engraulidae; genus Engraulis; species Engraulis encrasicolus. The sequence continues at coordinate 6,361,165 of NC_085867.1, read as the reverse complement.
GATATTTTCGCTTCATACCCTAAACAATAAAATGGCAGGTCCAATACACGTCATTCGTTTCTTTACCTGGTGGAATGCTTTAGGAACCTATTTTAAAATGGCAAAAGTTGGGCAGTAAATTACGAATACTACATGGCGAATCAATAGACAATTTAATTTGAAATTATACTGTATTCTATACACAGAGGCCAGTATGTAGCCTATAGACGACCCACAGTTCGCCAGCAGTTTGAGGGTCTCTGGGAGAGAAAAAAAAGACCCCAGGAAAAGTAATGAAATTAGCCTACATTCGTTTAACCGATTTTAAATTAACAGGCATGTGGTAGGTAGTGTTTGATGAGTGGCCTTCTGTTATTTACTATAATAATAATAATAATAATAAAAATAATAATAATAATAATAATAATCAATGAATATCAAAACCAAGTGCAATGTGCTAGGCCTACTCTTGCTTTTTTCCAGTGTTTTGTTGTCCTCAGAAGTAGTGCCATTGGATTCCAAATTTACTGAAGATAAATAAATGAGATTAATGAAATCTTGAAATGTTGTTTTCATTCAGGTAACCTATTGCTTCTGAGACTTAATTCTCCAAGTAGTGAAAATCATCAATGTTACCGGGAGCAGTGGTTAAACCTAATGCCCCTTCACTTGGATATAAGGTCATTCCAAAGTCTGATCTCAAAATTCTGTTAAATTTATTTATTTATGATTAATTTTGTTTTGCCAACATCTAGGTATATATTAGACCTGAAGCAATTGGAAAATTTGTGTGGTTGGAAATCACTCCATTGCCAGTATCCCTTACTCTAAGTAATCCAGTTACGGTGAGGGACTGGGGGCGGAGTCGCCTTCTATGATGAGCTACCTCAGTTGTGGTGATGGTTTGGGGGTGGGGCTGTGCTATGGACATGGATGAGAGCAAAATTCCACTAGAGACAATACAGAAGGAGGAGACTAATCTTTAAGAGGTACCTTGACCAAAAAACTGTCCTGCCCGTATCTCCCACCATCAGTGAGGCATCCGGAGCATCGTATCAGGACGCTGCACTGCTTCTCAGCAGTCCCTCTCTCCTGGAGTGATCCAAATTCTAGGTAGCGATCTGAGAGAGTATGAGCTAATACCCTGCATTTTTTAAAGTAGGCCTAAGAAAACAATTCTTGCACAGCGAAAGTCTAGGAACATTACATTGTATTGATGTGGATTACAATTGGTCTTACAAACTAATGTACGAAAGATGATAATAATAATCAAGCACTGAATGAAAAGCTAACTATGATAATGTCTCCATTGGGGATTAGAGTGTCCCAAGTACTTAGAATGGCTCAATTAAACAGAGTATCCCAATATCTATAATATTAATAATAATAATTACTAATATGGTCATAATTATTATCCATAATAATGTGCTATCCATGCTGTGTTGAAACAAGGATGTTTTTTGTTTGTTTCCTTAGTTGTTTCTTTGACTCAAACTCAAAACTAAACACATTACGTAAATAAATCAAAGAAAAAATAGCTGCAATACCTACTCTGGCCACAATCCTCCATACTCAACCTCACATTTTCCTAAGTTGCAATACCTACTCTGGCCACAAGTGCCTTGCATAGTTGCAATACCTTCTCTGGCCACAATCGCCTTGCATAGTTGCAATACTCACTGTGGCCACAATTGCCTTGCATAGTTGCAATACCTCCTCTGGCCACAAGCTCCATACCCAACCTTTAGAGTGCTTTTTCTCAGAATTCCTCTGAACAACTAAGTTGACTTTGGGTAAGTATAACATTTGATAGAGACAAGATATGAAAATAACGAAAACACCTTTGGAAAGAGCTTGACATTGACTTTCAAATGGTAACGATATCTCAAAAATGTAAAATCCCACCATGTGAAGGGTTTTCCCAGATCGCATCACATTTTCTGTCCATGCCCTTACTCTTACCAGTGGTGCAATCATTGTGTTCCCAGTCTTTGAAAAACAATCCAATAGAAGACAAATGTGATTGAGTGAATTAGTGCATTCTCTCTCTCTCTCTCTCTCTCTCTCTCTCTCTCTCTCTCTCTCTCTCTCTCTCTCTCTCTCTCTCTCTCTCTCTCTCTCTCTCTCTATTTCTCTCTCTCCCTCTGTCTCTGACACACACACACACACACACACACACACACACACACACACGCACACACACGCACGCACGCACACGCACGCACGCACGCACACACACACACACACACACACACACACACACAGAATCAACAGCCCACGGCCTTGCAAACTAACCCAAATACGCGGTCCTCCCTCCATCTTTTTGTCTGGTGGTGGTGAGAGAGGGGAGTGTGTGTCTCCCAGGCAGGCACCTGTCAAAGCTGCTCCGCTCCTGTCACCACATCAGACGGCCTGGGCAGACCCCTTGCTGAGACCACCCCTGCTACAAGATGCCTTGATCACACACGCCAATCCACTACGGGCCCTCCTGACATGTGCACGCGTACAGTACACACACACACATGCACGTGTAGTGTACACAATGTACACATACAAACAGTGTGTATGAACACACACTCACAACATTTGCACACATGCACGTGGAGGAACACACAAAAACACACACACACATACAGCACACACATGCACACACACAAACCACAAACACACACAGATACAGACACACACACATGTGTACAGACACGCAAATCTGTACACACGAGGACACGCACACACACATGCATGCACAGAAGCACTCACACACGCACGCACACACACACACACACACACACACACACACACACACACACACACTGCTGGGGAGAAAAAGGGTGGATCAGCTGTTTAAAAACCTGTGCCTGTGACGTGTCTAAGCCTGAGAAAATGTAGGCCCTAATGTTTTTTTTCTACCTGATGCATCAAAGGGCGTTTGAAAGGTCAACTGCATCCACCCACCCAACACCCACACACACGTCCCACCATCTTGCCACCATGTTCCATGTCAGAACCTATACACAGCCCACCTATCTTGGATATCAGGTATGGAAGAACGGTTACATATCATGTCAACGTCTCATGGAATTTACCATTGCATTTCCA
>NC_085867.1:6344946-6357987 GCF_034702125.1 Engraulis encrasicolus | reverse complement strand
TTAATGCAATTTTAATCACCTGTGTTTGTCTCTGTCTATAACCATTTGAAACATTGTGCAGTCAAGGAAGACATTAGTCCTAGCTTGTCATGGACTGTGTTCGCAAAGTAAAGGTTGGTGGAACACTCGTAGAAGCCCTGACAACTGTAACAACAGCAGTAACTTAATTTTTTAAAAATGTAATTTGTGGTCAATAGTTGTGCACAAAATCCTGACCAGTTAGATTCTTAATGTGTTTGTTTTGGCGTTTTAGCCTTTATTCAGATAGGAGAGTGAAAGAGGGGCAGGAAATGAGTGGGGAGAGAGAGTTGGGGAAGGATCGGCAAATGACCCGGGTACGAATCGAACCCGGTTTCCCGGCGTAGTATCCCAGTGTCCTAAAGATAGGCCACTGTTGGATTCTGCTGGCAAAGCTTCCATTGACAAGATGTTTTCTACTTTCTGCAGGTGTCTTTCAAATGCAGTCGTGTACTACAGGAGTAGTAGCAGAGCAAGGTGCTTTTCTGTATGGCTCCAGTGTAACGCCGCATTATGTAATAACGGTGCAATATGTAATAATGTAACAAATTATTACATAATGTGGTGACAATCGCCGCATTGTGTAATAATTTACGCATTTCGTAATACATTTCTTGAACGCATTTCGTAATAACTTTTTTCTCATCTTGTAATAAATTATTACAAATGCGAAATTTATTACGGAATGCGGCCGCAACTTTTTTTTTTGATGGAAATGTAATAACATGGTGCATTATGTAATAATCTATATGGATATGTTTTTTCTGCACTTGGATTCAGTATAGGCGCAGCACACATACATAGTCTCAGTGAAATGGTATAGTCACTGCCCTCTCTCTCTCTCATTCTTCTCAGTTCTCAAACTGCTCGAGAGTCGCGAATGATGCGGTTAAAACCGTTAAGAAATAATTTCACAACTTGTTGCGTGCAACGAGTCCAACGAATGTCTCGCACTTTCTGCTACATTATACCAATTTACAGCGACATTAAATAGGCCAGGTCTAAACACTTCACGAGGAGGTGAAAACTTGTCTTGCACTTGCGTGGGTCTGTGGCGAGAGAGAGAGAGAGAGAGAGAGAGAGAGAGAGAGAGAGAGAGAGAGAGAGAGAGAGAGAGAGTGTGTGTGTGTGTGTGTGTGTGTGTGTGTGTGTGTGTGTGTGTGTGTGTGTGTGTGTACGCACGGAGACAAACCTGGCCCATATTGATCTTAAGCCCCATCTTGGCTCTTTGGAAATATTCTTAACATTACAAAGGCTATTTTAATATTTTCCCCCAAACAACATGAATCAAATCCCAGGAAAAGACCAACCATTATAAGTGACTCGTGGGGAGCTGTCCATGCTGGTGGTGCTTAATTTTTCCCGATATTTGCCCGTGGAGTAGTGAGTCTTTCATGTCTGCCTACATGCGCGCCAGGGTCTGACCATGGTGCTTTTTGCCCGTGGAGTGAGGAGACTGTCTTCTTGCAAAGCAAGAAGTCATAGCACCCGAGAAAAATGCCACTCTTTGTCCTATTTTCAATTTCAGTCCACTGTTCAGTAGGCCTATTAGGCTGCAATCAAATTCAATAGCCTATGCTCATCCACATGCACGCGAAAAACAATAACCCAAGCGGCGGGACTAATTCGATTATATTCCTTCCAAAAATGTCCGAACGTCACAAAAATCAGTTATTTGCATTGTCCGTAATTATACCAAACAAAAAGGTATCAATAAAAGAAATCAAGTCTTCAGTTTCGATAATCCACGTTACAAATCCTCAACAACAGCAAGCCATTCCTTCTCTGCTATGAGGCAGGCAACGGAACAAGTGCAGACAGTAGGCTATATCACCACGTTGATTGCTGCACGGCTTGAAAGGATTCTGTCTAAATTAAATATCTTGGATAGCCTATATAGACCTAGGCCTAACTAGATTTGTTGCAATACAGATTAATTTTCTATAGCAAGAAGTGTTCCGTTGGACTGACGAAACCGAACACGATCAAGTTTGCAACTTCTTTCCCTCATGCGCTGTCCGTCAGCACCACCTGTCATCAGACGTCCGATTAGCTTTTCATTACGTGCTGAGGGAAAAACTCTCGCCATTAGGCTCATGTGCTGTTGCACTGTTGTGAGGGATATCACCAAATAATTTAGATAAAAGTCAGAACATTATTTTGGCAATCTGTTCAGTCTGTTCATTTAAGTTTTTGGGTGCTCTTGGATATCGGGGATCAGTTCATGTAGAGAGAAGAGTTCATCCAGGCACTCCAAAATAAGGTGTCCAAACGGGAAGTTACATTAAAAAGCCTTTAATGGTACTGGGCTGGGGTTACATTAAAAAGCCGACATGTTTCGACCTCACCAGGTCTTCATCAGGGCTACGTTCACCATTGAAAAGAAAGGCCTCCCTTAAATAGTGACATCACCACATGTGACCCATTACGCACTAAACACATTTGCGCACACCAGAGAAAACAAAGATTAAAAAAATAGCCTGGGGTAATAAGTGATGCCACAGAAAAAAATGACCAGAAGTACAAATAAGCATCACAAAAAACAAGTAAAATCAATATCCTCATTTAGACCAGGATAGCGCATGGCATCCAGTTGGTGTATCCAAAAAGTCTGCCTCTGATTAAGTCTTTTTAGCCTGTCCCCACCCCTCGGAAGAGGTTTGATATGCTCGACGCCCTGTATGCGCAGCAGAGAATCATTTTTTACCATGGTATATTCATTGAAATGTTTCGCCATGGGATAGTCAAAATTGCCCACTCTGATAGCATACAGGTATTTATGTTCTGCTAGCCTATCTCGCATGCCTTTTTTTGTGCGTCCGATATAAAAGAACCCTTCAGCGCAAGGACAAGTTAGGCGGTATATGACAAATGTAGAATTGCAATTAATGAAATCTCTCTGTCCGTATTCTCTCGTGGTTTTAGTATCCATAAAAGATTTGGCTTGTGTAACATTTGGGCAGTGAGGGCAGTTCATACATCTATAGGTGCCAATGGGTTTACGCAGCCAGGTTTCTCTCTTTTTCACCTCTAGGTGAGAGCGCATTAATTTATCTCCTAGGCTGGGTGCACTCTTTAAAGACACCATGGGTGGTTCTGGGAACACCTCACGTAGTTGCGCATCACTTTCAATAATGGACCAATTGTTCTTAATAATTTCGCCTGATCCGCGTCGCTTGTGTACTATATGTCGTAACAAAAAAAGGACGGGACTGCTGGTGGCGATGATGTTTCTTTTTGGTCAATAACGTGTTGCGTTGAAGGGAGCGCGCTTCAACTGTATGCGTTTTGGATGGCTTTAGGGTGATAGGCTCTATCACTGAATCTTTTCTCCATCAGCTCGGCCTGCTCGTGAAAATCATTTTCGAAATCACAGATACGCCTAATCTCTGGAATTGGCCGTGTGGAATATTTCTAATGAGATGCGGGGGATGGAATGAATCCGCTCTCAGAATGGTGTTCCGAGAGGTCGCCTTTCTGAATAAGGTGGTGTGCAGCTGTCCCTCCGCGTCTTTATATATCGTCAAATCCAGAAAGTGAATATTAGTTAATGAATATTCCAAGGAAGCCATTCAAAACGCATACAGTGAAGCGCGCTCCCTACAACGCAACACGTTATTGACCAAAAACAAACATCATCGCCAGCAGCAGTCCCGTCCTTTTTTTGTTACGACAGTTCATAGATGTATGAACTGCCCCCACTGTCCAAATGTTACACAAGCCAAATCTTTTGTGGATACTAAAACCACGAATGAATATGGACAGAGAGATTTCATTAATTGCAATTCTACATTTGTCATATACCGCCTAACTTGTCCTTGCGCTGAAGGGTTCTTTTATATCGGGCGCACAAAAAGGCGCATGCGAGATAGGCTAGCAGAACATAAATATGGTATCAGAGTGGGCAATTTTGACTATCCCATGGCGAAAACATATGAATACCATGGTAAAAATGATTCTCTGCTGCGCATACAGGGCGTCGAGCATATCAAACCTCTTCCGAGGGGCGGGGACAGGCTAAAAAGACTTAGGCCTAATCAGAGGCAGACTTTTTGGATACACCAACTGGATGCCATGCGCTATACTGGTCTAAATGAGGATATTGATTTTACTTGTTTTTTGTGATTTTTATTTGTACTTCTGGTCATTTTTTCTGTGGCATCACTTATTACCCCAGGCTATTTTTAATCTTTGTTTTCTATGGTGTGCGCAAATGTGTGTAGTGCGTAATGGGTCACATGTGGTGATGTCACTATTTAAGGGAGGCCTTTCTTTTCAATGATGAAGACCTGGTGAGGTCGAAACATGTCGGCTTTTTAATGTAACCCCAGCCCAGTACCATTAAAGGCTTTTTAATGTAACTTATCGTTTGGGCACCTTATTTTGGAGTGCCTGGATGAACTCTTCTCTCTACATGAACTGATCCCCGATATCCAAGAGCACCCAAAAACTTAAATGAACAGACTGAAGACTGCTTGAGCTTCCAGCCACCTGTGTGCCTTTCATTGCCAAAATAATGTTCTGACTTTTATCTAAATTATTTGGTGATATCCCTCACAACAGTGCAACAGCACATAGGCCTAATGGCGAGAGTTTTTCCCTCAGCACGTAATGAAAGCTAATCGGACGTCTAATGACAGGTGGTGCTGACGGACAGCGCACGAGGGAAAGAAGTTGCAAACTTGATCGTGTTCGGTTTCGTCAGTCCAGCGGAACACTTCTGGCTCTAGAAAATGAATCTGTATTGCAACAAATCTAGTTAGGCCTAGGTCTATATAGGCTATCCAAGATATTTAATTTAGATATTTAATTTAGTTTTCACCACCTCGTGAAGTGTTTAGACCTGGCCTATTTAATGTCGCTGTAAATTGGTGTAATGTAGCAGAAAGTGCGAGACATTCGTTGGACTCGTTGCACGCAACAAGTTGTGAAATTATTTCTTAACGGTTTTAACCGCATCATTCGCGACTCTCGAGCAGTTTGAGAACTGAGAAGAATGAGAGAGAGAGAGGGCAGTGACTATACCATGTCACTGAGACTATGTGTGTGTGCTGCGCCTACTGAATCCAAGTGCAGAAAAAAACATATCCATATAGATTATTACATAATGCACCATGTTATTACATTTCCATCAAAAAAAAAGTTGCGGCCGCATTCCGTAATAAATTTCGCATTTTGTAATAATTTATTACAAGATGAGAAAAAAGTTATTACGAAATGCGTTCAAGAAATGTATTACGAAATGCGTAAATTATTACACAATGCGGCGATTGTCACCACATTATGTAATAATTTGTTACATTATTACATATTGCACCGTTATTACATAATGCGGCGTTACATCCAGGCAGACTTATAATTAATACTGGCACTAGAAATAAACAAAAGTTCCTTTTTCCACTGCCCGATTTCAACCCAGTACAGCTTAACATGGAACGACTCGGCCGTGTTTATTCCGTTTCTATGATTCAAGGACAGCACAGCACAGCTCGAAAACCAGCCCTTGTTTTTTTGGCCGGTTGAACTGAGCTGAGCAGTCACTGTCGCTGCCTCCTAGCCAGAATGCCGTGCGTCTGCTCGCCCTCATCGGTGAATCAGAAGACAACCATGGCGGCCACCAGATGAACTCCCTTGGAATGCTCTTTAGTCTGACACTGTATTACTTTACTTTTAAATTAACATTGTAGTATCCAAATATTTCACTGAAACTATTTATAGCCTACTTCTATAGATAAGATATATATCCGGCCTTACGTCAAGTCAACTAGCCTACATAAAGCAATGCTATGTTAACGCCAAAATGTAACTCCAACCACCATACTCCAGGTAACACGGTTTGTAATGGAAACACAAACCAGGCTGTTTTTTCTCGATTGTTTACACACAATTTTCAGAATCAGTTCTCGAATTCTCAAAACTCTACACACAAATCCCCAAAACTCACACACAACGGGCAAAACTCTACCCCTGAAAAATGCACGTTTTGTCTCAAAACAATACTCTCTTCTAAAAAGGAAATTTTGTTCTCAAATGACACACACGAGCAGTCATTTTAATACACTCTTACAGTATGTGAACCATTGAACAGTAATATGCACAAGGTAAAACTCTATACTCAACTTGACACACAATAGAAACTTATTTTCTTCAGTGTTCTACTTACTGAAGAGGGTATTTTTCTGTAGGAATATACTGAAATATACACAGTATACACAGTATAGAGTACACAGATGTGTGGCAAAAGATATATTTTACATATTTTTCTGACATTTAAAAAAATGTATTGTAAAATATTGAGTAACGACATGAAAGTGATCTCTTGTATAACATATTTTGGAGTTCAAAAATGAAAAAGAATGTGTTTTCTCACTGCATCCACTTTTTCATCAACATCACCTGCAATGTGTTTCCTTATGGGGTGATGATTTCAGATTGTAAACCAGTATGAAGAGAGTTTGCCCATGTGATGAGGAAGTGAACATAGTATGGCAGTTGATTTTAGTATTTTGAATGACAGTGTTCAATGCGACAAGCAGGGGTTTTCTTCATGAAAATAATATCAAATAAAACTGAAATGTGAGTGTAAAGAAGGCGTTGTGCTTATTGTTCAGTGACATTGGTTAGGGGAGTGGGGAAATGGATGAGATGTTCCGAGAATTGTGTGTGAAGTACCAGAAATTGTGTGGAAGCAATTGAGAAAAACTGTAACAGCACCACTCAGCTCGACACAACACGGCACAGCACAGCCAGGTTGCATTTGGCTCCTTGTAAAAGCCGGGTTGCAAAAAGCATAAATTATCCGTAAGGATCATATCACATTTTATTAATAGTGCTCTCGACACGACATGGCATAGCACAGCCAGGTTGTATGTGGAAAAAATCCTGAAGTATCCGTAAGGATTATGTCACATTTTATCAAAAGTGATCACATTCTTTTAGACACCTTCACATAAAGTGTCTGTAATCATCCTAATGTTAGTTGTTTGTACAGTAAATAGCTGCAATTAGTGTTTAGTGACAGCTGTCATGAACATGAATAAAGAGTTATTAATAGTTATAAAAGGCTCAAGTCACTCTCACGTAGACAGCTTCAAACAATGTGTAATACAGTTATCATCATAGTTCACAGGGTGAACCGCCCTCTCAGGCCTCACACACACACAGCCAATACTTCTGGTCTTGGCGCTTTTCTTAGGCCTACATATCTCTTCCATTGCTGCTCCCATCTGACAGAAATCTGATGAAAGATTGCTTATATGCATGTATAATACGTGTAAGCATGGGAGAAAAAAAGTACTTTGACCCGAACCCTTTGTTCATACATTCCATTTTCTCGTCAAGTCTCTCCACAGATCAAGGGGAAATTAATGTCTTTAAACTATTAAATGGAGGCTGATTGGGAGAGAGATTGTTTTAGCGTCTATAATTGTGAAGAAATTAAGACCTCATAGAAGACCTCAATTCATCAGCCTCGGGCAGCAGGCGGGCAACTAGCCCACCCGGCTCAATAGGGATTTAGACAGGACGTGTGTGTGTGCCTGGTTCTGTGGACGGATCTGTGTGCACGCGTGCGAGCGTACGTGTGTATGCAGGGAAGCCGACAGTGGGGTGGGGGGGGGGGGGTGTTGGGACAGGTCACTTGTCCCGGGCCGAGGGAGATAGGGGGTCTAGAATTGGGTACTCATTACATTGTTAGTATTGGGGTAGGGGGGCCTTTGTGATGACTTTGTCCTTGGCCCAGCCAAAGCTGTCAGCGGCCCTGTGCGTATGTGTGTCAGAACCTTATATAAAGGCCATATAGCAGCAACTGCTGCTGCAGGCATTTTCAGTCCTCCTACTGGGTACCTTTGTGTTACAATGAGCTGCCTTGGTTCCCAGGTTACCATCCTATTTAACTTGTTTATGACTAAATAAAGCCTGTCACAATTTATAGAAAGCAATTACACCCTTTGGAGACTTGTGAGACCTAATTTTCTTATTTTGTAAGTGATGAGAACTTTGAATAGGAGGCCTTAAAACAAGGCTCAGAAACATGATTACTACTCTCCCTGAACCACCTTGATACACTTGTAGGCTATGAACGGACGTTATGTCAATTTGTTATGGGGTACAGTGATTGGCAATTGTCAGGTGTTGTCATGCCAAATAAAGGGTGACAAACAAGATTAGAGATGGGATTTATGGCTCTTAGCACTTAGATCCGGATCTTAGTGGCTCGTTCCTTTCAAAGAGCCGTTAAAAAAACTGGCTCTTCTTTTTTAAAATTATTTATTCAGTGTTAAGAATGTAATATTTTGACTCCACCTCAAGGTAATTTTGTCCAAACAACAACTGATTATTCTCCTGCTTCTGAAGACCGTTTTTGCCTCTATTTGAGGTAAACAATTGTGTTTTTTCCCAAATTTAATTACTCTGGTCGAGGTCACGTGCTTAAAATGAATGAAAAATGAACAAAATAACGGTCGAGTGGCTCCCCCAGCTGTGATCCGGTTCCCATCGTTCACTTCAGGGAGCCGTTCAAAAGAACCGGCTCGTTCATGAACGACACACCTCTAACCAAGATCATCTTACACAATGCACTTTGCATGGCCAATTCAACATTGTTTGTTGTGTTTGTTACATTGTATGTATGTGTCCCCCATCTTGGAAATCCAACTTTCATTGTCATTGTGACACAGCACCCCACAAGTGCACATTGCACACAACAAAATTGCATTCATGCCTCACCCATGCAAGGGGGCAGCCCCCAATGGCACCCCTAGGGAGCAGTGCAGCAGGACGGTACCATGCTCAGGGTACCTCAGTCATGGAGAAGGATGGGGGAGAGCACTGGTTAATTTATTCCCCCCACCAACCCACCCAGAGTTGAACTGGCAGCCTTTGGGCTACAAGTCTGACGTCCTAATCGCTAAAGCAGTCGTGGGGAACCTACTGGGTCAAATCAGTGCACTGACAGTCAGTGCACAGTGCACACAGTGCACTGAGGTCTTTAGTGCATAGTGTCGTGAAAAAAATTGAGCACTATGCACTGTGCCCTCGCTGGAAGTGACGGCTGAGCATGGCATTAGCTCGCCAAAATACGAGTTGGCTACTGTTTACAATGCACAGCGTCTGGTGCTTGTATTTCCATGTTCTTCACCCCAAAGACAATCACACATACAATACATTGGCTGGCATGAAAAGGTTGGTGTCCCATCAACATTACTTACAGAATTAGGAGACTGTTAACCAAACTCTTCTACTGAACTGAATGCCACATTTCCTCTGTGTCATTGTCAACATGGCGGCCGTTTAGTGCGTGCAGTGTCCATCATTCAAGCATTGCATTTTTCCGCCATTGTTAGGGGATCATCCTGGCACTTTCAGTGCACTGGCTCAACTGACATTTTCAGCGTGAGCGCCCCAGGCACTGAAAAACAAAAAAAAGTGCGGCATTTGAGCCACGGCCTATGTCTCCAGGGTCGTTTCCATTTACCTAGAGAGGGTGGGGTCTGTTTTAAAGGTGGCTGCCTTTAATATAGGCCTAAAGGGCAGGGGGAAATCCTGGTTTGTGTTCATAGTATGGCCCTCTGAGGACTCTGAGGAATTTGAAGTGGGCCTACAAATTAAAAAGGTTTCCCACCACAGCGCTAAATCATGGCTCCCCTATAAGCTGCCCTCTTGCTAAATAGAGTTACATTTTACCCTCTATTACAACTGTTGAATTGATGGCATGTCAATATTTGTATCCTACTCCCTACTTAAGGGTAATCTCTTGTTGCTGTGAGACTATTTGTATTTGCATGGCTACTTTGATGCTAGAGGCACGAGAGTGGTAGAGGAAGGAGGTTCACTGGTGGAGAACGAGCCAGTACGTGAGCACAAAGACCCAGTCCTAGAGACTAGGAAACCAGCAAGAAGAGGCAAGATCAAGTGGCCAAAGTCAAGTGAAGCAGAGACATGGCGTGCACTGGACGCAGACCTGATGAAGACCCTAGAGGAATCACTGCGAGGAGGGGCGGAGGCGAAGCTCAATCTGATTGGGGACATCATATACCAGACCTGCAAGGACAGGTTTGGCGAGTTTGTCCCCAGACAGAGGACCATCACAAGAGAGAAGGGCAGGAGGGAAAAGGAAATCCTCCAGCTGGTGCAGAGGCGTCGGCAGCTCCGCAAGAACTGGAGGAAAGCAACACAAGCAGAGAAAGAAGGGCTGAAAGCCCTGTGGGAGGAGGTCAGAAAAAGACTGGCTGGGCTTCGCAGAGCTGAGCGTATTCGGAAATGCAACAGGCGGAAAGAAAAAGAGCGAGCCAGTTTCTTCAAGGATCCCTTTAAGCATGCCAGACAGCTGCTGGAGGAAAAGAAGACTGGCAAGCTTGAAACCACCAGGGAGCTGTTGGAACAACATATCCGAGAACAATACAGTGATCCGCAAAGGAGCGTCCCTCTAGGAACACCAGGATATGTACCTCAGCCCGCACAACCAACATCAGAGTTTAACACCATGCCTCCCAAGCTCAGTGAGATCAGGCACGTTGTGGAGAAGGCCAGGTCCTCTTCTGCGCCAGGCCCCAACGGAGTGCCCTACAAGCTCTACAAGAACTGCCCCAAGGTACTAGAGCTGCTATGGTAACTGATGAGAACTGCATGGAAGAAGCAGCTCATCCCATCTGAATGGCAAAGAGCGGTGGCAGTCTTCATCCCTAAGGAAGTCAACTCCAAAGACATTGGCCAATTTCGTAACATCGCCCTACTGAACATAGAAGGAAAAATCTTCTTCTCAGTACTAGCCAGGAGGATGACCAACTACCTGCTTGAAAATGGCTACATCGACACCAACTGCCAGAAAGCAGGAGTGCCAGGGTTCCCGGGATGTGTAGAGCACTCCACAATGATCTGGGACCAGATCCAGAGGGCCAAGAGGGAAAAGACAGACCTGCATGTAATCTGGCTCGACCTTGTGAATGCGTATGGATCAGTCCCACACCAGCTGATCACCTACGCTATGGGACTTCTTCCACATGCCAACCTGTGTCAAGAACATGGTAGCACAGTACTTTAACAACCTGCTGATGTGCTTCTCCCTGCAAGACTTCACCACTAGGTGGCAGCGGCTGGAAGTCAGAATAGCAATGTGATGTGCCATTTCTTCAATTCTGTTTGTCACAGCATTTGAGATCATTCTCGTCGGTGCATGGACGACGTCACCACCCTCCTTCAAACAGCAGCATGTACATCAGGACTGCTGAAGAGGGTGGATGAGTTGATGTCATGGGCAAGAATGAAAGTCCTCCAAGTCTCGCAGCCTGTCACTTAGGAGAGGTGTTCGGAACGACAGCACCACCTTTGTCGTCGGAGGGGAGAAGATACCACTCCTCGCAGAGCAGTCCATCAAAAGCCTGGGGAGGCAGTACACTGCAGAGCTGTCTGATAAGCAGATGGGGAAAACCGTCATGAAACAGCTCTGTGATGGGCTGGCAAGGATCGACCAAAGCCAACTCCCTGGGAAATATAAGGTCTGGTGCTACCAATTAACGCTCTACTCATCCGAAAGTGGTTGGGGCTGCCACGGTGCCTGTCTGAAGCCTGCCTTTTTGGGAAAAACGGGCAGGCCGCAAGTGGAAGGCCCAGTCCGAGGTCACCCAAGCTATCAGCCAGCTCCAACATCAAGAGATCATGGGCAGAGTCCAGGTAGGGAGGGCAGGCCTAGGATGGGGAGATGCACCACGCTTCTGGTCCAAGGCCAACCGAAAGGATAGGAAGGAGATGGTGGTGGCGGAGGTGACGAGGATGGAGGAAGACCGCTACAAAATCAAAGCTGTGTTGCAGGGACGGCAAGGAAGCTGGACAACCTGGAAGGGAATTACAAATAGGAACATCAGCTGGGCAGATGTGTGGAAGATCCCACAGGCAAGACTAAGCTTCCTCATCCGCTCAACTTCACGTCACACTTCCCTGCCCTCGGAACCTCCACCAGTGGTTCGGAAATGAAGAATGTTGTGCACTCTGCAATGCCCCCAACGCAAGCCTCCAGCACATCTTGTCAGGCTGTAAGATCGCGCTTTCACAGGGCCGCTATAGGTGGCGCCATGACCAAGTCCTGAGGAAGATATCCGAAGTGCTGGAGGAGTGCCGACAAGAAAGCAAAACACCACCACCTCCAGATGATTTCACCACCTTTATTGCAGAGGGAGGGGTCAACGGAAGCATCAGGCCAAGGAAACCATCAAGGCCATTCACCCCTGACCAGCAATGGAGCATTAGAGTCGACCTTGACAGGAAGCTTCAGTTGCCTATGGAGATCACCACCACATCCCTCCGACCAGACATTGTTGTGTGGTCAGCTAAGGCAAGAACAGCGTTCCTCATCGAGCTAACAGTGCCTATGGAGGAGGGAATTGAGCGCACCTTTGAACGTAAGAGGGCTAAGTACTCAGAACTGGCTGCTGAGTGCCGGGAGGCTGGCTGGATGACCACCATCTATCCAGTAGAGGTCGGCTGTCGAGGCTTCATATAGGTTTGTGAACCACACGCCTCCTGAGGGACGTGGGACTCACCGGAGGAAGGCTCAGGAAGGTAACAAAGGCTCTGACAGAGGAGGCTGAAAAGGCGAACTTTTGGCTCTGGCTCAGGAGGAAGGACAAAACATGGGGGAAGAACACCTAACCCCAGACAACAGCCGCAGGGGAAAACACCCATCAGCTGCAGGGGGTGACAGGGAGACGTCTCTGTCACTGCCCCGCCACCACAAAGCGTTTCGGGATTAAAGGGGCGAAACGTTAGTGAATGGTGGTTCCCGACAGATGACCCTGCAGCTGACCCATGGGCACCGGAGGAGGTGCGACAGGCAGCAAAGCCCAACAGGATGTAACACCTTCCTGTGCAAAAGATGTGGAACTGCTGGCCGTGTCGCTGCGCCCTCCCTATTTGCCCCGCGAATTCCCCCAAATATTCGTCTTGGTGGTATACATTCATCCCAGAGCAAGTGCGGATAATGCATCGGACACTATTGCGCGCTCTGTCCAAAGTCTGCAGGCCTTATCC
>NC_085867.1:6329946-6339946 GCF_034702125.1 Engraulis encrasicolus | reverse complement strand
TTCCAGAAATTGCCATTTTTATCTGCAAAACGTACTGTCCTTTGGTCATATTATAAATATTGGTTTATTATTAAGGGCCTTTTGTGTTTTTTATTGGTTGTACGGTTTGAGAGTACGAGACGGAGAGAGCAGGACAGGAGAGATAGACTGGTTGCATGGTTCTGGACATGACCCCCTAACACTGGTGAATATACTGTGTGTGAGTTTTTGAAGGTGGAATATTTCATGTGTGTGTCATGACATCATTGAGGTGCACATATACTCAGTTAGCCTACCATAAAAAGGGAAAAAAGAGAAAAAAGACGTAATTGAACAAGTCATGGGCAAGTGTGTTATGCATTAATTTAACTTTGCCAATAGGCCCAATTTGATTGAGTGCGCTCCAATATGTTCAATTGATGGCCTTTGAGGGGTGATTTATGTTTGCATGTGCTTGACCTTTGAAATGTGTTTTTATACAAATTAACATCTTTTCTGTAAATGAAAACATTCTGAAGGTTTTTCTTCGTCACAACATGGTAATGTCCATATCAGTACTCTGAATACAGCCTGAAAATACACAAATGGTGAAGGCTTTTAATTCAAAAACAACACGTTCAACAAAATATTGAACAAGTAAATACTGTTTATAGTAATGATATATACCTGCAAAATATTAAATATTTAATGTTTTATTTATGTACTTGATCTCTCTCTTTTTTCACTTTCTCTTTCTCTCTTTCTGTCTCTCTCTCCGCTACTCTGTTTACGGTATGTGGATGCAATGCACATCTGGGAAATGCTGTGATGGGATGCGCTCCGAGCTATTGATATAATGTCATTTCACATTAGCCAAGTGATAATTTACCATCTTATAAGAAAAAGCCTATTTGAAAGAGTAAGGCTGATTCCCATAAGGCATATTAGTATGGGACGCCACCAGTGGTCACATGTGAGGATACATGTGCCCCACGGATATAGATATAATGCAGGGGTCCCCAACCTTTCTGGGTCTGAGGGCTACTCGAGGGTTGCCAAGGGATACCCGAGGGCTACTGAGGGCTACTGGAGAGCTACTTGTTTGTTCAAAGTCCTCTATCGATGTCTTGACCTCATTCCCAAATCACACTATGATTGAAAGATCATTTGCTATAGGTTATAAAGAAACAATTTCATATTTAAATTAAGAAAAACATTAACTGTGACCAACATCTTGTAGTCATCACTGTTTACTAACATCCTTGGTGGGCACATCATAAGGTCCTGGAGGGCTACCTGGCGCCCGCGGGCACAGCGTTGGTGACGCCTGCTATATAATGTATGCTCTGTAGATGATGGATGGAAATATCTGTATACAGAGCTGGACTGGCCATCTGGCATAGCGGGCATTTCCTGGTGGGCCCTCACCCTCGTGGGCCCCTACTTTCAGAAATGTAAAAAAAAAAATGTTTTTAAATGTTTTATATTTCTGAAAATAGGGGCCCACAAGGGTGCGGGGCCCACCGGTTAGTCGGTTCTGTGCTGCTAATTTTGGGGGGCCCCCTTTAAGCCAAAAGTGCCCCGCGGGCCCTATTTCCCTCCAGCCCTGTCCGTATAATACAGGCTACTGTATGTTCTGAAGATGATGGATGGAAATATCCGTATAATGTAACATGTCACTTGAGGAGACATTTGCTTACATAAGACATAACTCATCCCTTTCCCACACACACCATGATGTTATTTATAGATTGGAGATTGTGTGGCTACTGGTAATCTTTCAAGAGGCCTGATGAATGAAAGGACATTTTCATCTTGCAGATTTAAAATCTGAAAAAAAAGATCATGAAAAAAAAAGTCACAGGATGGTTGTGGTTTCCTTTTTGACATGTTTGCTGCAACAAAAAAAGCAAAATGTGTCAGACAGTACTTTTTCGTGGAAATAATGGGAAACAGGGACAACAGTAAATTACTTTTCCCCATCTTTGATGACAGCATTGTTTCATAAACTCCCCCCTTAAACAGCCTGAAGTACCACAGTCACCAAAGATTGAATGTTATATTTTAAATACCATCAATTTCAATATACAGTATCACTCAAAGCCCTAATTGGCAATGACATGTAAGGTCAATCAAATGAAGATGATATACAATAGTTTACACCATATGCACTGCATAGAGAGGTTAAGAAACAATATTTTAGAATACATTTACATTTTAAATACTTTTATTTTCAATATTTCTAACCTGTAGATCACTCAAGAGCCAGTACTGGACAACATCTAGAAACACTGATCAGCAGCAATGTGGGGAGAGGAGACGGAAAAAAGTTGCCTGACTTCACAACAGGATCAGTAGCATAAGAAAAACAAGACAGAGAGTGTAGACCTCTGCCAAGGAAGCAGTTTGATAGAACATTTGACTATGTTACATCCGATTTTTATTTTATTTACTTTTTGCCTTCTTTTTGTGAAGTTAGAAACTGGAATGTCAAAATTCGCCCTGTCCCGCAATTCAATTTGTGGTCAATAGGGGCGTCTAGATTTCTAGGCTAGCAATTGTTAACAATCTTTTTTTTTTAATCCTGGTTTCGGATCGTGATCCGGATCACTACCAAAATGTAATCACTTGTTCATTTTGCCATTTCCAAGTTTCATCCAAATCCGTTCATAACTTTTTAATTATCCTGCCGACAGCGACAGAAAAACAGATAGACAGACAAACAGACAAAGAGTGAACAGAAAAACCAACAGAACCGAAACCATAACCTCCTTGGCAGAGTTAACAACCAAACAACCAAAACAAGCCATAAAGTGAACTCAAACTCAACTGCCAAATAAACAACAACAAACAGTCAATGACCTCAAACAAATAAACCTGCGAATGTGGGACAGATTGGGTGGTACAGTGCTGTGATCAGGGAAGCTGACAGGGGGGACAAATGGGTCAATTGTCCCGGGCCCAGGGAGAGATGGGGCCCATAATTTGGTCTTCATTACATTGAATATATTGAGTGGGGGGGCTTTTCTGATGGCTTTGTCCCGGCCCAGCGAAAGCTGACAGCGGCCCTGGCTGTGGTAGCAGATGAGGCAGTGATCTACTCTTTGAATAATCGTTGGGCCCACACTCTGCCCCAGTGGCCTCTGGCATACAGCTGGCAAGGGCCACGCAGACACACACACACGCACACACACACGCACACACACACACACACACACACACAAAAACAAACAAATGCACGCACACACACATGCATGACTGCATGCACACACACACACACACACACACACACACACACACACACACACACACACACACACACACACACACACACACACACACACACACACACACACACAGGTGCATAAACGCACCCATACATGCACACACAGACACACACACACACACACACACACACACACACACACACACACACACACACACAGGTGCATAAACGCACCCATACATGCACACACAGACACACACACACATAAACACGTGTGCGCGTGCACACACACACACACACACACACACACACACACACACACACACACACACACACACACACACACACACACACACACACACACACACACACACACACACACACACACACACAGTGCCCTCTGGCTTACACACAGACACATGTGCGCGTGCACACACACACACACACACACACACACACACACACACACACACACACACACACACACACACACACACACACACACACACACACACACACACTAAGCAGTGCCCTCTGGCTCACACCTGGAGAGGGGCATGCAGACGCACACACACACATGTACACACCACACAAACCACACATACACACACAGACACAGAGACACACATGTACACACATGCCCACACACACAGAGTGCCCTTTGGCTTACGGCTGTCAGGGCAGGGGGCACTCGGCCGTGACCTTTGGGAGAGGTGCATTGTGGGGCAGCTGTGCTGTGCGGGGGGAGGCGCTGGCCACTGCCACGGATCCAGATTAACCTACAGTAGGAGAAGGAGTGACACTTGGACTAGCAGCATACCAGGGCCGCCGACAGCTTTAGCTACAGGGCTCAGGAGGAAGCCATCTGAAAGGGCCCTCCTTCATATATTTACAATGTTATTGGGATTCAATGCTGCCCCCCGGGCCCGGGACAACATAACCTTTTGCCTACAGTCCCCAGCCGCCCGCCAGCTACCCAGCCCTGTCCTGGCCCTGGCAGGAGTCATAGGGTCGTCCATAATCCGGCTTTCCACTTCTGGAATGCTGCTGGATTGAGCCAAGGCGAACCATGCGGGCTGCGGATGTGGATGTGGGCAGGGCCGGATTAACACACACACAGGCTAGATATGGCTGCAGCCTCAAAGGCCCACTCAGGCTAGATATGGCTGCAGCCTCAAAGGCCCACTCAGGCTAGATATGGCTGCAGCCTATAAGGCCCACTCAGGCTACATATGGCTGCAGCCTATAAGGCCCACTCAGGCTAGATATGGCTGCAGCCTCTAAGGCCCACTCAGGCTAGATATGGCTGCAGCCTATAAGGCCCACTCAGGCTAGATATGGCTGCAGCCTCTAAGGCCCACTCAGGCTAGATATGGCTGCAGCCTATAAGGCCCACTCAGGCTAGATATGGCTGCAGCCTCTAAGGCCCACTCAGGCTAGATATGGCTGCAGCCTCTAAGGCCCACTCAGGCTAGATATGGCTGCAGCCTCTAAGGCCCACTCAGGCTAGATATGGCTGCAGCCTCTAAGGCCCACTCAGGCTAGATATGGCTGCAGCCTATAAGGCCCACTCAGGCTAGATATGGCTGCAGCCTATAAGGCCCACTCAGGCTAGATATGGCTGCAGCCTATAAGGCCCACTCAGGCTAGATATGGCTGCAGCCTCTAAGGCCCACACAGGCTAGATATGGCTGCAGCCTCTAAGGCCCACTCAGGCTAGATATGGCTGCAGCCTCTAAGGCCCACTCAGGCCAGATATGGCTGCAGCCTCTAAGGCCCACTCAGGCTAGATATGGCTGCAGCCTATAAGGCCCACTCAGGCTAGATATGGCTGCAGCCTATAAGGCCCACTCAGGCTAGATATGGCTGCAGCCTATAAGGCCCACTCAGGCTAGATATGGCTGCAGCCTCTAAGGCCCACTCAGGCTAGATATGGCTGCAGCCTCTAAGGCCCACTCAGGCTAGATATGGCTGCAGCCTCTAAGGCCCACTCAGGCTAGATATGGCTGCAGCCTCTAAGGCCCACTCAGGCTAGATATGGCTGCAGCCTCTAAGGCCCACTCAGGCTAGATATGGCTGCAGCCTATAAGGCCCACTCAGGCTAGATATGGCTGCAGCCTATAAGGCCCACTCAGGCTAGATATGGCTGCAGCCTCTAAGGCCCACTCAGGCTAGAGAGTAGAGTAGAGTAGAGTAGAGTAGAGTAGAGTAGAGTAGAGTAGAGTAGAGTAGAGTAGAGTATCTTTTATTGATCCCAGGGGGAAATTAAGGTGTCAAGTAGCATACACACATACATAAATGAAGACATTGCTCACAAGACGTAACACACATATTACACATAAAATAATCATCATATATAGCTCACTGTTACATACATGTATTTGCCAAGGCATCTCTCTCTCTCTCTCTCTCTCTCTCTCTCTCTCTCTCTCTCTCTCTCACTCTCTCTCTCTTTCTCTCTCTCTCTCTCTTCTCTCTCTCTCTCTCTCTCTCTCTCACACACACTCACACACACACACACACACACACACACACACACACACACACACCAAAAATAAAGTGTAAAGTGTCCACAGTGTTCACATGTGCCTTAGCTGAGTGGCACATAGAAGCCAACACAAAGTGTCCATAAAGTGTCCAGGAGTGTCCATAGTCTCTCTGCCTAGTACAATGTCCATTGTATTCCTTGGAAAAAAAGAGATGAGATGGGGGGGGGGGGGTAACACAAGTCGCCCCCCTGTCTCACTACACACACACACACACACACACACACACACACACACACACACACACACACACACACACACACACACACACACACACACACACACACACACACACACACACACACACACACACACACCAAAAATAAAGTGTACATAGTGTCACCTGTGCTGGGTGGCCAAAAACAAAGTGTCCAGGAGTATCAGTAGTCCAGGGGGTTACACAAGTCGCCAACTGTGTCTCCACACACACACACACACACACACACACACACACACACACACACACACACACACACACACACACACACACACACACACACACACACACACACACACACACACACACACACACACACACACACCACACACACACACACACACACACACACACACACACACACACAAGCAGCTGTGCATTGTCCAGTGACTGCACTGTCCAGTGAAGAGGAGTCGAAGGGTAAAGGGTTAAGAGTCCAGGTAAATAAAGTGTGCAGGAGTGGGATTTGTTATGCAGTCCAGTCCCCTATGACAATCTCTCTTTGTGTGTCCTTCTGTGCAATGTTGAATAGCTGGATGGCCCTGGGTACAAATGACTTCCGCAGCCTGTCTGTCTTGCAGGAGATGGCGCGCAGTCTGTAGCTGAACAGGCTTCTCTGGTTGTTGAGGACTGGGTACAGGGGGTGCTCGTAGTTGTCCAAAATAGAGTCCAATCTGCTAAGTGTCCTCTTGTCAGCAGTGGTTGTGAGGGCGTCCAGTTCTGTGCCGACAACAGACCCTGCTTTCCTCACCAGCCTGTCAAGCCGTCCAGCATCTCTCTTCCTAATGCTGCCACCCCAGCATGCCACAGCATAGGAGAGTACACTGGCCATGGCAGACTGGTAGAACATCTGCAGGAGTCTGTTGCAGACATTGAAAGACCTCAGCTTTCTCAGAAAGTAGAGTCTGCTCTGTCCTTTATTGTACAGTGCATATGAGTTTGCAGACCAGTCCAGTTTAGAGTCCAGGTGAATACCCAGGTACTTGCATGTGGAGACTGTCTCCACTGTCTCCCCCTCGATGGAGACAGGCACCAGGGGTGGGGTGGTTCGCCTGAAGTCGATCACCATTTCTTTGGTTTTGGTGGTGTTCAGCCGCAGCTGGTTGGTTCTGCACCATTTGACAAAGTTCTCCACCAGTCCCCTGTACTCCCCCTCCTGTCCATCTTTGATGCATCCAACAATGGCTGTGTCATCCGAGAACTTTTGCATGTGGCAGGTCTTTGTGTTGTAGTTGAAGTCAGTGGTGTATAAGGTGAACAGCACGGGGGAAAGCACCGTTCCTTGTGGAGCTCCAGTGCTGCTGACTACAGTCTCTGATGTGATGTCACCTAGTCTGACGAACTGGGGCCTTCCAGTGAGGTAGTCGATTAGTCGAGGTTAGATATGGCTGCAGCCTCTAAGGCCCACTCAGGCTAGATATGGCTGCAGCCTCTAAGGCCCACTCAGGCTAGATATGGCTGCAGCCTATAAGGCCCACTCAGGCTAGATATGGCTGCAGCCTATAAGGCCCACTCAGGCTAGATATGGCTGCAGCCTCTAAGGCCCACTCAGGCTAGATATGGCTGCAGCCTCTAAGGCCCACTCAGGCTAGATATGGCTGCAGCCTCTAAGGCCCACTCAGGCTAGATATGGCTGCAGCCTATAAGGCCCACTCAGGCTAGATATGGCTGCAGCCTCTAAGGCCCACTCAGGCTAGATATGGCTGCAGCCTCTAAGGCCCACTCAGGCTAGATATGGCTGCAGCCTCTAAGGCCCACTCAGGCTAGATATGGCTGCAGCCTATAAGGCCCACTCAGGCTAGATATGGCTGCAGCCTATAAGGCCCACTCAGGCTAGATATGGCTGCAGCCTCTAAGGCCCACTCAGGCTACATATGGCTGCGCTGTTGCTGCATACTGTATATGCTGTGTTTTTGCACCCTTGTGTGCCACCCACTGTCATGTGATCCACCTGCAACCTGTGACCTCTCACCTCTCATGTGATGAGATGCACCCCTTTCTTTGTTCTGAGCAGGGAAGCCGACAGAGGGAGACAAAGGGGTCACTTGTCCCGGGCCCAAAGGAGAGAGGGGGCCCAGAATTGGATAATCATTACATTATATGTATTGGGCTTGGGGCCCTTTCAGATGTCTTTGTCCCGGGCCTAGAAAAAGCTGTCAGCGGCCCTGGTTCTGAGTACCACGCAGTGATGATGGCTTGAAGAGCCGAGACGCGTCTGCTTGTGGACATGGAGGTAAATTATAAATAAATGATGCACTGCTGCTCTGCTACAGATGCTGCAGGTCACTCACACAGATGTGCACAAAGGTGCATGTGCAGACATAACACAGACACAGACACAGACACAGACATGCACGCACGCACACACACACACACACACAGCCTATTAAAGCTACATAAATGTATGTTCTGTTTTGATGTTAACAGAAATGTATACTTGTGAAAAGGCAACCATACCGTTATGTTATGTGAATTAATTCTCTTCTCTTCGTTTAAAGTACTTTAAGCTATACTGTATGGAAAGCACTTCATGAAGTAAATGTATTAGGGGATTTATACATCTGAATAATAATGGAAACCAATATTCAAACTGACACAATTCCCTCAAGACTCAATTCCAAGTATTATCCTGCCTCTGGTCGGGCCGAACTGGGGGAGAAATAGGGCCCAGGCACTTTTGGCTTAAAGGGGCCCCTCACCATTGGGCCCCGCACCCTCATGGGCCCCTATTTTCAGAATTTAAAAAAGTATATAGAGGCCTATATGTATAATAATATTTTTTGTGTTTGTTTTCACATTTTTGGAAATAGGGGCCCACGAGGGTGCAGGGCCCAGAGGGAAATGCCCTCTATGCCAGATGGCCAGTCCAGCCCTGTGTAGTGCTGTGTAGTACAGCACAGTGAAACAATGTACAGCATACCGCCTCTCTATATATACCGAATTGGGAAAGACGGTCCAAACTGCTGACTGTCTTCCCTCCTTCTCTCACTGCCAGTCTCTCTCTGTCAGCAGAAAAATCCATCATGTGCAATTCCATCAGAAGTCTGATATTTTGACGTCTAGGCTGCAGTCTCTTATGGGACACTCATTGAATTGTGCAATGATGACAATAGAAAAAGCCTGCATCGCACTTGCACCTACTACATGTAAATATTTATTTATGGATGTGTTTAACTAATGGGTTACACTTGCCATGAGTCTGAAACACACACACACACACGCACACGCACACGCACTCGCACTCGCACACACACACGTTTCAGAGCATATTGTATGCAAAATATGCTTTGTGCATACATTAAAGGGACAGTTTGGTCAATTTCAACATGCAGTTGTAATGCTCACACTACCCTGGACTTGTCAGTGCCTGAGATTTTTTTTTCTTCTTCTTCAGCCATTTCCGAGATCCTGGTCATTGTAATGGGGGCAGCTCTTTGTTTACATTTCAAAAAAACATTTTTATTTATTCCGAAAAACATCCAAAAGATTATAAAACATCAGCAGACAACTAGCAAACAGCAGTACCTTTTGGGGAAATATTTGGAGTTGGCCTATGTTTCATTTTTTAAAAATGTAAACAAACGCTGCCCCCATTAGAATTGCTCATATCTCGGAAAGGGCTGAGCCGAAAAATGTGTCATCACCAGGTACTGACAAGTCAAGGGTAGCGTGAGCAGTACAACTGCATGTTGAAATTGACCAAACTGTTCCTTTAACATGCTGAGAGACTTGGTAGTTTACATGAGGTATACACAACTCATACAAGTTTAGTGAGTTTGAAATATGGTTCACCCAAGGTAATTTCATTCAAATCAACTGATTATGCTATGCAGAACAAAATGGTTTGGGGATTCTTTTTTTTCTCTAAAAGCAAAAATAAAATTCTGGTTTAAAGCTCAGCAGTATTTACATAATCAAAGGTGAAAATGACAAAGAAATGGGGAAATTAGAGTTATTACCACAACAAATTAATACTTTCCATGTATAATGAAGAAGACAATGCATCGTGCTTTTTGTAAATTATGCCGCCATTTGCCATTGAGTAAATGCTGT
>NC_085867.1:6289946-6309946 GCF_034702125.1 Engraulis encrasicolus | reverse complement strand
GATAGAGGGGAGGAGAGGTGAGAAGAGGAGAGGGGAGATAGAGGAGAGGAGAGGAGAGGAGTGGAGAGGAGAGGAGAGGAGTGGAGAGGAGAGGAGAGGAGAGGAGAGGAGAGAGTAGAAGAGAAGAGGAGAAATAACTGGCTGTCGCCGATCAAAAGGATAAGGAATATAAAGATGCATTCGTAAGAGTGAGCGGGCGAGCAGGGAGCAGGGAAGGGAAGGCATGTGCTGGCAGCAGAGCAGAGCAGACAGGCTCCCAAATAAATGCCGCCGCCTGCTGCAGACCATTTGTCCAAATATTTCCCTGCTCTGAACAAAGAGAGGCAATTTCCATCGCTCCGCCAAGAGTCCTTGTTCACTTGTGCCGTCTCTTTCTTTTTTACTTTGGGTTTTTCTGCATGCTGCTTCTCTCTCTCCCTTTCTTTCTCTCTCTCTCTCTCTCTCTCTCTCTCTCTCTCTCTCTCTCTCTCTCTCTCTCTCTCTCTCTCTCTTCCTTGAATCACATCTCTCTCTCTCTCTCTCTCTCTCTCTCTCTCTCTCTCTCTCTCTCTCGCTCTCTCTCTCGAATCACATCTCTTTCTCTCTCTCTCTCTCTCTCTCTCTCTCTCTCTCTCTCTCTCTCTCTCTCTCTCTCTCTCTCTCTTTCACTCTTTCTCTTCCTTGAATATCATCTCTCTTTCTTTCTTTCTTTCTTTCTTTCTTTCTTTCTTTCTTTCTTTCTTTCTTTCTTTCTTTCTTTCTTTCTTTCTTTCTTTCTTTCTTTCTTTCTTTCTCTATATCTCTCTGTACATACATACACACAACTTGTCTCTAGAGCTCTCTCTCTTCCTTCCTGTCGTTTTCTCTTTACTACCACCTCTGTATCTGTCTATCTGTTTCTCTCTCTCTCTCTCTCTCTCTCTCTCTCTCTCTCTCTCTCTCTCTCTCTCTCTCTCTCTCTCTCTCTCTCTCCTTTCCTGTCGTTTTCTCTTTACTACCACCTCTGTCTCTGTCTCTGTCTAACTGTTTTTTTCTCTCTCTCTGTCTGTGTGTCTGTCTCTCTCTCTCGCGCGCGCTCTTTCTTTCTATCTCTCTCTCTCTCTCTGCTCGGTGCACCCTGCTGTTGCCTGCCCCCTGGGGTTATCTCCTATTCAATTTTAGTGCCAATGTCCTCCCCTGCTGATCGAATCAGTTGGTCCGACCGCGCAACGCAGGAGAAAAGACTGTTTTGCTTTCTACACCCCAAATTAATTCCACCGATTGACCCGATTTCTAAGCAGGGATCAAATACACTTTATTGGCCACCACAAACCCAGTATATTTTTCATGAAGTACAGTATACTGGGTTGTCTTGTCAGCTTTACTGGGTTTTTTTTTTCTTGCTCGTTTATGTGAGAACAACACAAATTAATATACAATCTGTGACTGTAACAGCTTGCCAAAAGTGCTTTGGCAAGTTTTGGGATTTAGTTTTGATCTCACCAATGACAGCAAATGGGCCATTCATCCTTTCAGCGTGCACAGTGATCAGGGCATTCCCTAGTTAATTTTCTGAGATCGATTTTAAAAAGTGAACATTTAAAAGTGTTCTGTATGCCGTGCACATCTATTATTACTATAGCCCTTTTGAGAAGTAATATTTAGAACAATATCTCAATAGACACAAAAGATATCTCTGCAATACGTAAGATTAAGTTTAATAAAATATCTATCTAACAACATAAAAGTGAGGTGTATAATATGACTTATATCACATATTTTTCAGCTAGTTGGGAGTTGCAGAAATGAGTACACCCCAATGAAAGTCTCAGAGAAAAGCTACAGTTTAGTAATTGGACAAGCATGCATCAGTCCCAGAAGAGGTTAAGGACTCAGTATACAGTCTTCTATAAAACAGTTAGCTATAAAACATAATTTGGTGAGCAAACTCCCAATTTCATGGCCCTTCATTGTGGACCACTGAAAAATATGTCATTTAATTTTATTATTAAACTTACTTTTTTTGGCAAGCTACACAGATGTTGTGCTGAACTTACTACTTTGAAAATACCTGTGTGGATACGTGAGCGCATCCCTGCATGCCTGTGTGTGTGCATGCATGCATGCATGCATCCCTAGCTGTGTGCGTGCGTGCGTGCGTGCGTGCGTGCGTGCGTGCGTGCGTGCGTGCGTGCGTGCGTGCGTGCGTGCGTGCGTGCGTGCGTGCGTGCGTGCGTGCGTGCGTGCGTGCGTGCGTGCGTGTGTGCATGTATGCATGCGTGTATCTAAAGCCTGTCCATGTGGGTAACTTTTCAACTCCACATTCTGTTGGGGAATTGGATTAAACAGGCTATTCCCAGGAGGTCATGTTGTAAAATCTGTTTCATCAATGATGCTTGCAAATAGATCAGTAGATTTACCACTGATGTGCCAGATATTAAATCCATAGCCATCACAGTATATTCATGTACATGAAATTTGAGATGAGATTTGTATTGTTTCGTGTCATGTCATGTTGTGTCGTGTCTTGCTGTGTTATGTTGTGTTGTGTTATGTTGTGTTGTGTCGTCTCATGTCGTGTTGTGCTGCTATGTTGTGTTGTGATGTTTTGTGTCATGTTGTGTTGTGTCGTGTCATGTCGTTTTATGTTGTGTTCTGAAACAGGCCGACTTTTTAGTTCAGCGTAGTAAGTATAAGTAGGCCTATAGTACGTATTAAGTACAAGTTTTAAACCGTGAATTCCCATAAGTCATTCCTGAAACAGGATTTTTGTCAAAAACGCTTTATTTAGATTGCATACTTTTTATTGAGAAAGATCACACTCAATCACCAAATATTCAGCTAAACTTCCAAACCAGGGCATCATCATCAGGGTCGGATTAAGGTGGCCTGGGGCCTCATAGGATTCAGTTTACTGTGCCCCCCCCCAGAGGGCAAATTTCTCAAGAAAATTGCATAGACAGTGTCATAATTTTGTGCTACGAATTCAGGATGTCTACCAACTGTACTCAGCATAATAGAGGATTTTTTCAATATTGCATCCTGTCACAATTCTAGAATTTTTCACTTTTGGCCAATCAGGGCCCCTCTGGCAGGTAGGGGCCCCTAGGCTGCAGCTATATCTATCCTGTGTCTTAATCCGGCCCTGATCATCACCATCATCATCATCATCATCATCCAGCCGTGAAAGTCTCCATCTACATGTGATGAATGTGACCAGACGTGGGGGTTTCACAGCGTGACAGAGCCTCCGCTCGGCCCCCATCGCGTTTGGGCCATATTGCCAGACTTGATTGCTGTAGCTTTGAGCAATGGTGCAGTTATTCCATTGTCTTGAAGAAAGCGGGGGGAAAAAGAATACAAACACGGTTGTTGGTTTCTTTCCGTGGCTCAACGATACTACAGAGGACCCAGCGGCCTGCAATTTAAATGAGCTCCCATCAATTCCCTTTTCAGCCCAAATTGCATTCCAGTCCCAGTCAGCATCAGAGAACCTACGAACGCGAACATAAACACGACAAATAAAGTCGGCTTCCCAGGAGTCAGCAGCATGTGTGTGATGGAGACACAGCAATGGACAGAGAGAGGAGAGAGAGAGAGAGAGAGAGAGAGAGAGAGAGAGAGAGAGAGAGAGAGCAACATATGCCTACAGTATACATGTACAGTGTAAAAACAGAAAAAAGAAGGAGAGACTGCAACAGAAAATGAGAGAGAAAAAGAGAAAAAAGTGAAAATTCACCAAGAGAGGGAGACATGCAGTCATGCAGTACACTACAGAGGTACAGCATGAGAGAGAGTGAGAGAGAGAGAGAGAGAGAGATAGAGAGAGAGAGAGAGAGAGAGAGAGAGAGAGAGAGAGAGAGAGAGAGAGAGAGAGAGAGAGAGAGAGAGAGAGAGAGAGAGAGACTGCCTGTGCTGTGCCAGCATATTGCCAGTAAAAACACAGCCCATGATCGAGGAGAGGAGAAACCATAGACTGCAGCCTATGTAGCAGTAGGCCAGGGCTTGTGGCCCACATTGGAGCACGTGAATCCCTACTAATGCATTTTAATCCCCCCACCACACAATGACCTCAATCCCGTAAATCTGTCAATATATTAGCTGATGCTCCAGATTACGAACCCGCCGCAATGATAGCGCAGCTCCGAGCTCCTGCTTTTTTTTCTCTCTGTTGTTCAAAAATGAGAATAAATGGATTTGTGGGGGCTGAATGCTGTCTGGTCTCCTGGCTGAACAGCTTTCCTTCCTTGTTCCCATCTGACTTTCTGCCCTATTTATTTATTCATTTATTTTTTCGAGAAAAAGTAGTTTGAATAACACGTAACCTCCTGACGTCGGTATGCTATGCACTAGACAACATATGGCAGAGGTAGGAAAAAAACATGAATCGCAAGAGACACACTTGCAGGAGTGCAGGACAGTGTTTTTCATGCTGCTTAGAAGTGAGTGTTACAGTAGCATTTTTCATCTCTTCTCCGCTACTAAATGATTCCATCATGGGTCAGTGACGTTTCAGCAGTAGTGCACACCCGTCAGGGCGGTGCAACGGCAGCCAGTACCACTATTGTATGGATTACTTGCTTATTTATTTATTTATTTTCTCGGTAACACTTTATAATAATGTTCCTTAGTAAAGACTCAGTAAATAATTAACTAATGATGAATAAAACATTAACAAATGTTTTTATTATTAACTAAGTATTTTATTTATTTACAAGCAACTTGTAAATGTTTGATAAATGTAAAATATTAACATAGCATTTCCTAGTCATTTACAAGCATTTGTTTACATTTCCTAGTCATTTACAAACGTTTGCTAATGTTTTGTTCATCAATAGTTAACTATTTATTAAGTCTTTATAATGCTTTTTTGCATCCATTATTCTAAAGTGTTACCATTTTCTCTTTTTAGTGGACTTTTAATGAAACATATTCATTGCAGCATATCAACCACTAATTATTAATTAATTCATGGGCATTATGATGTTGCACCATCCTGTCCCAGAGTAGTCTCTCAGTGTGGAATTAACTCCATTTCTTTAAATATGTTCTGGTTTTCTTATACTTAATCAACAACAGCATGAATGAAAAGGCATGGATGTGCTCCAAACTTTTAGAAAAGAGATGCTTCAGATGCTGAACATGAAAATATCTATAATTTGACTGCTCTTGATAATACACAAGGATCGGATATTCACTTCCAACCTGTGGTAGGCAACAGAAATAAGAACAGAAAATGTAACCATCTGACAAAAAAAGCACCCTCTCTCTCGCTTTAGTGCATTGGTGTGCATCATTCTGGAGATTTTTTGAAGACGGAAAATTGGACATTTGTGGGCGAGTTCTTTTTGACAGTCCGGGGGATGAAGGAAGGAAGAAGGGAGGAGATAAAGAAAAAAAAGAAAAAGAAGAGCAGTATAGTACTCTCAGAACATGACGGAAAACATATCAGAGGTACTGCGCCTTCAGGGCAACAGGGAAGCCAATAGGGGGCGACAAAGGGGGCAAGTTATCCCGGGCCCATGGACAAAGGGGGGGCCCCAGAATTGGGTCCTCATTATTAAATTTTAATGTATTTGGTCGGGGGCCCTTTTAATTGATTTTGTCCCGGGCCTGGCCAAAGCTGTCAGCGGCCTTGAGGGCAGCAGCCTCGACAAAACGCAGAAAGAGGGAAGAGAGAGGAAGAGGAATAATTCTGCCGAGTCTGTCTGGTCGGCGTGAAAAGGGATGGGGCCACCGCAGTTTTCCAATTTATTCATTTTTGCTTTGAATCCATCACTGCCACTATTCAGGCTGAAGACATCAGATGATCTGACTTGCTGCTTGCTCCTCTGCCTTTTCCTCTCTCTTTCATTTTTCTTTTTCTTTTTCTTTCGCTCTCTCTGTCTCTGTCTCTCTCTCTCTCTCTCTCTCTCTCTCTCTCTCTCTCTCTTTCGTACACACACACACACACACACACACACACACACACACACACACACACACACACACACACACACACACACACACACACACACACACACACACACACACACACACACACACTTCCACCTCCTCTATATTTTATGCTCAGAGAGGCAATCTAAACACAGCCTGGTGGTGTGGAGGAGAGATCTATCTATCCGAGGCGAGCCCCGCGCCACATTCCGGGGGAGGGAGAGGGGAGAAGAGGAGGAGGAGTAGACAGCCATGGCAGTCATCCTTGCTCTCCTCCACAGTATCAGCCCAACTGGCAACGATGCTGCCTTGTAGAGATTTGTCCTCCTCCTACTCCACCTCCTCCTCCTCCTCCCTTCTTTCCTCTCTCTCTCTTTTCTTCTTTCCCAATAGCTTCTATCTGTGTGCTATCTTCTATCTCTATTTTCTGTAACTTTCTTTCTTTCTTTGCTTTCTTTCTTTCTTGCCCTCTCTCTACTGCTCCTCATGTACACTTCTTCTTTTTTTCTCTTTCATTCTTTCCTTCCATCATTTTTTTCATCACTACACCTTCTTTCTTCAACCTCTCACTTCCTTAACCCCTACCCCGCCTCTGTTTTTTTTACCATGTCCCTCTTTTTTTTAAAACCTTGTAAGGTGTTCGGGTCGGGTTGTTACATAGAAGGTGTTCGGGTCAATTTGACCCGGGTATGTAGAAAAATAATTTTAAAAGAAAAAATGAATAGCCCATTGTGATGCCGTGGCTGGCCACCACGTCATCACGGCGCCTCGAATGGCGTTTGCCTTGAACTTGTGAGGCGCCATTTCCTCATTCAGACTACTCACTCGGATTACTTTCATCACCGGACTTTCAAAGAACTTTCTGCCGTAAGCATTCACCATTTCACTACCGTTTCTGTTCTGTTTACTGTTAACATGGGTGCACACATTGTTGCCAGTTACCGAACGCTCCACTTGCATACATTTCAGTTACGAACACCCAAACACGCAAACATTCCATCCAAACATTCTACATGCTGATAAACACCACACGCATACACAAACATGACAAACTTCACCCCTGTTATCATTTCTGTTCCGTATTTCACTTCAGTTAAACTGTCATGTTGTTATTTTACCGTTTTGAGCTAGTTAGCATGTCTTACCTGAGTAGCAGCATCTCTCCAGCCAAAAGAGTCTCCACTCGCTCTGACAGGCATATAAACACTGATGCTGGGCTGTAGGCGCGTTCGCGCTGCGTTCACGCTGCGCGTGCAACGCATTGGTTTGCTCCGTTTTCTATTATTATTGATTTCAGCATTGTTTATGATTTCCTTTGCTTTCAGTATGTTTATTTTGAATCCCTGTGTTAGGATATTTCTTTTGGGTCGCATTATTTTGCTGTATTTGGTTTATTTTGATTACTATTGTGTTTAACCCCCATCTTAGTGTAAAGGTGGTATGCTCCACTGATGGGCACGAGCTTTCACGCTCTTTAAGAACCTACGGGTTTTCAGTTCAGGTTAGGCCAGCAAGGAGCACACACCTGTTATGGTAGGCTCTGCTACACTCAGTGTCTGAGTATTGGTTTGTGGCTGTTACTGCACATTACCTTGGCCTGTTACTATTTTCTGCTGCTTATAGCAAGTATTATTTTGATTTTGATTTATTTATTTATTTCTGGATTTAGAGTCCTTAGCATTTATGTTTATTTCTTTTCTTCATCTTTTTGACCCACGTGTCAATTTATTTTTGCATTTTATCCTCACTGTAAATAATAGTGCACATTGGTGCTGAAAGTGGTTGAGAAAAATAAACAAAAATCAACGTTGAACCCAGTTCCTGCCTTCGCCTCTGCCTCTCACTTGACCGCCAACACGGTACCTCGTAACAATTGGTGGCAGCGAAGTGGGTCCCAGTGGCAAGAGAGGAGACGGCGCGGTTCCAACCAGCGGGAGAGAGGTGAGACGACCAACCACCCGAGTGCACAGCCATGGCGGAGAAGCAGGACGGGACGACGGAAGAGGGTCCACCAGGACGCCAAACGCCGGAGGAAGAAGGCAAAGAGGGGCTGGAGCAGATGTTGAGGCAGTTCATGCATCAGCAGTACGCCAGAGATGACCGGCTGGAGAAAGACATGCGCGAGCAGGATCGACGCTTCAAGGCACTGCAACATCAATTCACCCAGCTGCAGACCTACGTGAGCACTGAGCGCGTGCATCGTCAGACGCCAGAAGAATCTTCAGATTCGCCCAGCAGGTCCACATCGCTACCCAGTGTCCCTACGCCAACATCCCAAGCGTACGACAGCGTCCCGAGCATTCCATCGAGCCTGGAGACCAGATCTGCCGTCTACAGCCCCACCCCGCCACCCATGACTGTGCCGGCACCCAAGATGGCCCCATTCAAGGAAGATGAGGACATCGAGCACTATTTAACGACGTTCGAGAGGATTGCTACAGCCAGTAGGTGGCCTAAGGAGGTGTGGGCTTTGTATTTAGTGCCCCTTCTAACAGGCAAGGCCCGCGCAGCATACGTGGCCATGGACGTTAAAAACTCACAAGACTATGCCAAAGTCAAGAAGGCTATACTGGCTAAATTTGAGATCGACAGCGAGACCTACAGGCAGAGGTTTCGTGCCAAGCAGGTGCTGGAGGGAGAGACGCCAAAGGAGCTGGAGGCCAGGCTGAGGGACCTTTTCCAGAAGTGGGCGTGTCCACAGGAGAGGTCTGCGGAGGAAGTCGCCGAGCTCATGATCCTGGAACAGTTCCTATGGGTGGTGCATCCGGAGATCCGCACCTGGATCAAAGAACGAAACCCCAAGACTGCCACGGAGGCAGCTGAACTTGCAGAGAACTACCTGTCCGCCAGACGTGGACGCCGAGGCCTTCAGTTAGGCACTGTGGATTTTAGCTCAAGAAGAGAGCATGGACTTAACACTATGGATTTTAGCTCAAGAAGAGAGCATGGACATAACACTGTGGACACTGGCGCGCCGAAAGACCAAGGACACACAAGAGACCCGGGCCGTGCTGCGTCTGGTAAGTCTGTGGGTGGTACTGGTAGTGAGTTCAGGAGGAACAGGCACACCAATAGCCCCGCTACACACACAACACACAAGCCCAGAATAGTGTGTCACAACTGCAGGCAGCCAAACCACATTAGCCCAGACTGCCCGTTCCCCAAAGCTACATCATCTAGCCTATGCTCCGCCCCTCTGCCCCACACTTCTCACCCTAGCAGGCCAGATAGGACAGCTGTCACTATTCCTGTTAAACTGGGGGGGAAGACATGGGTGGCGTTACTGGACTCGGGGAGCAGCCAGACATTTGTCCAACGTAGATGTCTTGATACCCAGAGTGTTGCTAGCTTGGGCAAGATAAATGTCAGATGCATTCATGGTGACGTGCGAGGGTATGAAACTGCTGAAGTCACACTGGATATAGACGGGCAGGCATACTTACTGACAGTTGGCATTATGGATGAGGCCCCATACCCGGTAGTGCTAGGACAGGACGTCCCTGTGTTAGCAGAGCTGTTGCAAGACAGAACCACTGCTACCGCCTTTATGCTGACGAGGGCTCAGAGTAAGAAGACTGGTGACGCTGCTGGCTGGGATGAACTCCCATTCCCAGACCAGAAGAAGTCCAGGTCCGAGCGAAGAGCCGATAAGGTTAGGGGTACTCGCATCAATGAGACACTTCCTTCTCCCCCCATGAGTGAGGAAGATGTCATTACCACTGATTTTGAAAAATTACTGAGAGAAGACGCATCTCTCAAAACTTTGTTTGAGACAGCAGTCACTGCCGAAGAAGCCGCAAAGCTAATCTCCAGAGGCAAAGAATGTCACGTGGTTAGAGAGGGCAGGCTTTACCACATGAGCGAGGAGGGAGAGCAACTAGTGGTGCCAAGCGAGTTAAGAAAAATGGTTCTGAAGTTGGGACATAGTGTACCGTGGGCGGGTCACTTGGGGCAACAGAAGACACTCCTGCGGCTAGCTAGCCGGTTCCATTGGCCAGGTTTCTATAAAGATGTTATAGAATACTGCAGATCCTGCCCAGAGTGCCAGTTGAGATCCCAAGCTAACAGAGGAACAAAAGCCCCACTCATCAGCCTCCCCATTGTAGATGTGCCATTCACACGCATTGCCATGGACATTGTAGGCCCCCTGGAGCGAAGCAAAGCAGGGAATAGGTACATTCTGGTAGTTTGCGATTATGCCACAAGGTACCCTGAAGCATTCCCCCTTCGCGATGTCAAGGCTAGGCAGGTTGCTAACTGCTTAATACAGCTTTTTTCAAGGGTGGGCGTGCCTAGGGAGATTTTAACCGACCAGGGGACAAACTTCTGCTCCAAGTTCCTCCGTCAGGTGTACAGTCTCTTAGGCATAAAAGGCATTAGAACCACACCGTACCACCCGCAGACAGACGGCATGGTGGAGCGTTTCAACCAGACGCTCAAGGCCATGCTACGGAAGTTCGTCAACGACACTGGCTCTGACTGGGATCAATGGCTCCCCTACTTGCTTTTCGCGTACAGGGAGGTACCCCAGGCGTCAACAGGTTTCTCCCCATTTGAACTGCTGTACGGGCGGCCTGTGAGGGGACCCCTGGATGTACTGCGAGAGGCCTGGGAGAGGGACCAGCAGAGCACAGCAACGGACATTGTGGACTATGTTCTTCGCATGAGGGACAAGTTGGAACAGCTCACCACCCTGGCCCATGAGAACCTGGCGAAGGCTCAAGCGCAACAAACGACTTGGTATGACCGTTCTGCGCGCAGCCGGTCCTTTGAGCCAGGTCAAAAGGTGATGCTGCTGTTGCCCTCTGCCGAGAGCAGCCTCTTGGCCAAATGGCAGGGCCCGTTCGAGGTCGTGCAGAAGATGGGCCCGGTCACCTACAAGATCGCCATGCCCGGTCGTCGAAAGGCTCAGCAGGTGTTCCATATCAACCTGCTGAAGCGCTGGGTGCAGCGAGAGGAGGAGCCTGGCCACCTGCTCTGGGCTCGCACCGTGCCGGACGAGGAGGAGCTGCCGGAGCAGTACTTCCCTATTGCAAAGGGGGAGGTGGCACCGGAGCTGCAGCATCTGACTCCACGCCAGCAGAAGGAGCTGAGGAGGTGCATCCCGGAGGGTGTGCTGCGACAGGAGCCGGGCAGAACCTCGCTGACCCAGCATGACATCCGGCTGACTTCACCAGGGCCGGTCCGACAGACCTGCTATCGGGTGCCTGCAAAGCTGGTCCCGGCGCTCAAAGAGGAGGTGGCGGCAATGCTCAAGGCGGGGGTCATCGAGCCATCGCGCAGCGAGTGGTGCAGTCCCGTGGTCCTTGTGCCCAAGAAGGACGGGGAGCTCCGCTTCTGTGTTGATTTCCGGAAAGTCAACGCCATCTCCGCCTTCGACCCGTACCCCATGCCTCGAGTCGATGACCTCATGGAGCGGCTGGGGAAGGCCAAGTACCTCAGCACCTTGGATTTGTGCAAGGGGTATTGGCAGGTGCCTCTTACAGCGGAGGCGCAGGAGATGACGGCGTTTCGTGTGCCCAGTGGACTCTTCCAGTTCACTGTGATGCCGTTCGGGCTGCATGGCGCCGCAGCAACCTTCCAGCGCCTGATGGATCAGGTGCTGCGGGGGGCTGAGAACTACGCAGCGGCCTACATTGACGACGTGGTGGTCCATAGCTCCACGTGGGAGGAGCACATGGCCCACCTCAAAGACGTTTTCCACCGCATCCACAAGGCGGGGCTGGTGGTGAACGCCGCCAAGTGTCATCTGGCCAAGCCGGAGGTGGCCTACCTGGGCTACGTGCTGGGTGGCGGTCTCATCAAACCCCAGCTCAGCAAGGTGGAGGCCATCCAGGCCTGTCCACCACCGACCACCAAGAGGGGGGTCCGGTCCTTCCTGGGGCTGGTCGGATGGTACCGGCGCTTCATTCCAGACTTCTCCAGTCGGGCGGCTGTCCTGACTGACCTGACCTGCAAGAACGCGCCCAACAAGGTGCGTTGGACGGAGGCGTGTGAGCAGGCCTTCCAGGACCTCAAGGGCTGCATGTGCCGAGAGCCGGTACTGCAGAGCCCTGACTTCGACCTTCCGTTTGTCGTGCAGACGG
The DNA here is from genome assembly GCF_034702125.1 of Engraulis encrasicolus. Classification (NCBI taxonomy): domain Eukaryota; kingdom Metazoa; phylum Chordata; class Actinopteri; order Clupeiformes; family Engraulidae; genus Engraulis; species Engraulis encrasicolus. The sequence continues at coordinate 6,297,965 of NC_085867.1, read as the reverse complement.
ATGCCTCAGGTGTCGGCCTGGGGGCGGTCTTGCTGCAGGGCGAGGGTGAGGACTGTAAGCCCATCCAATTCATCAGCAGGAAGCTGTACCCCCGAGAGACCAGATACTCCACCGTGGAAAAGGAGTGTCTGGCAGTGAAATGGGCATTGGACACTCTCAGGTACTACCTGATTGGAAAAGACTTCACGGTCGAGACTGACCACAGAGCCCTCCAGTGGCTCCACAAAATGAAAGACTCAAACGCGAGAGTGACTCGTTGGTACATGGCGATGCAGCCGTACCGTTTTACTGTGAAGTATCGAGCCGGCAAAAGTAACGTGCCTGCTGACTTCCTCTCCCGCCCCTACGAGGAGGGTGAGTCTTAAGGGGGGGGGTGTGTGATGCCGTGGCTGGCCACCACGTCATCACGGCGCCTCGAATGGCGTTTGCCTTGAACTTGTGAGGCGCCATTTCCTCATTCAAACTACTCACTCGGATTACTTTCATCACCGGACTTTCAAAGAACTTTCTGCCGTAAGCATTCACCATTTCACTACCGTTGCTGTTCTGTTTACTGTTAACATGGGTGCACACATTGTTGCCAGTTACCGAACGCTCCACTTGCATACATTTCAGTTACGAACACCCAAACACGCAAACATTCCATCCAAACATTCTACATGCTGATAAACACCACACGCATACACAAACATGACAAACTTCACCCCTGGTATCATTTCTGTTCCGTATTTCACTTCAGTTAAACTGTCATGTTGTTATTTTACCGTTTTGAGCTAGTTAGCATGTCTTACCTGAGTAGCAGCATCTCTCCAGCCAAAAGAGTCTCCACTCGCTCTGACAGGCATATAAACACTGATGCTGGGCTGTAGGCGCGTTCGCGCTGCGTTCACGCTGCGCGTGCAACGCATTGGTTTGCTCCATTTTCTGTTATTATTGATTTCAGCATTGTTTATGATTTCCTTTGCTTTCAGTATGTTTATTTTGAATCCCTGTGTTAGGATATTTCTTTTGGGTCGCATTATTTTGCTGTATTTGGTTTATTTTGATGACTATTGTGTTTAACCCCCATCTTAGTGTAAAGGTGGTATGCTCCACTGATGGGCACGAGCTTTCACGCTCTTTAAGAACCTACGGGTTTTCAGTTCAGGTTAGGCCAGCAAGGAGCACACACCTGTTATGGTAGGCTCTGCTACACTCAGTGTCTGAGTATTGGTTTGTGACTGTTACTGCACATTACCTTGGCCTGCTACTATTTTCTGCTGCTTATAGCGAGTATTATTTTGATTTTGATTTATTGATTTATTTCTGGATTTAGAGTCCTTAGCATTTATGTTTATTTCTTTTCTTCATCTTTTTGACCCACGTGTCAATTTATTTTTGCATTTTATCCTCACTGTAAATAATAGTGCACATTGGTGCTGAAAGTGGTTGAGAAAAATAAACAAAAATCAACGTTGAACCCATTTCCTGCCTTCGCCTCTGCCTCTCACTTGACCGCCAACACGGTACCTCGTAACACCCATATTCTATGTAATAAAAACACAAACACCTTAAAAGGGTTAAACCCAGTCTCTGCATCATCCTCCATCCTCTTCTGTCTGAATGGGTTTGGCTGACAAGCATGTCCCGAGCGGAGCGGCAGGCTCCCAACCCAGATAACGGCCTCTCCTCTCCGTGCTGCAGGCTACTGATGGGAGAAGAAGCTTCAATCACTCCAGACAAAATACTATTATGGCCATGCCAGTGCAGTGGTAGAGAGAGAAAACGTAATTTCAATTTCTTTTTATGACCTGTGCTTATGAAGAAACTGACAATACAGTAAAAGCTGACTTGACTTGACTTGAACAGTCAATAATACAAGAGTATGTGGCTATAACTGTGATGTTCAGTAGCCATGAAAATTAAAAAAGTAAATATTATGAAATATGTAAATAAAATGTTAGTAGCATGTTCAAATGAGGTATAATGCAGTTTGCTAATGTATGTACGTGTATGCATGTATGAATGTACTGCTGTAATATGCATGCCTTGACTGTACATTGCACAAAAAAACTTTGATTTAATTAAAACAATGCTAATGGCAAAGTTTTGCTCATATGGACAGTAGCACTATTGTTTCCGATGAGAGAGAGAGAGAGAGAGAGAGAGAGAGAGAGAGAGAGAGAGAGAGAGAGAGAGAGAGAGAGAGAGAGGTGGTAAGAGTTAAAATGCAGTTTAGTGTTTTTTTTTGGCTGCCTGCGCTGCCGCGTCACATCAAAGTATGACAGATACAGCTCCTGACCTTTAACTGACTTAAAAAAAATGAAAGACAACATGGAAGGCGGGAAGTATATAGTCTTCACAGGTTTAATGCAGGTTCAGACAGGGACAGTCAGGACACGGACGTTCTCTTTGTTTATTAGTATTCTCAACCCCCTCTAACCCCCCACCACCACCACCACTCCACCCTCAACCAATACCCACCACCCCCCACCCCCCACAGAGAGGTGAATAACACACAGGGAGAGTCTAGCCACAGCAGGGGAAGCACCTTCATTACCATCAGGGTTGGACTGGCCATCTGGCATAGCGGGCATTTCCCCGTGGGCCCTGCACCCTTGTGGGCCCCTATATTCAGAAATGAATTCTTTTTTTTTTAATTTCTGAAAATAGGGGCCCACGAGGGTGTGGGGCTCACTGGTGAGTCAGTTCTGCGTTGCTTATTATGAGGGGCCCCTTTAAGCCAAAAGTGCCTGGGCCCTATTTCTCCCCCAGGAGGGGCCCCTTTAAGCCAAAAGTGCCCGGGCCCTATTTTTCCCCTCAGGCCAGCCCTTCATTTCCATACCGCATAACAGAACTCCTGCGGTGAGAAAAATGTCACACCTCATGAATTCCAAAACTTTTCCTTTGAAAAGACTCCTCTCCTTAATTCCCTTGGTGGTGTCCTTTCAGCCGTGAGAGAGAGGGGACATTACTTAACGAAAGCTGAATTACTACATGCTGAACATTATTAACATAAGGTTCTTCTTAACATTATATGCACACACAATTCATATTTCTATGTACAAATTATGCAAATGTATTGACAGATACATGCAATGGTTACTTTCGTAACAAGCACATACAGTACAGTATACAAATAAATTAATAATTTCTTTTTTTTTCTCTTATTATATACTCTAGGGATTTGGGGGGATATACTTTGAAGCATAAAAATATACAAAAGCTAAAATAAAACGAGAAAATAGAAAATTGTGCGGTGAGCTTCATAACGTGTGTATTTACATCCCTCATATACAGCCCAGGTTTATATGGTCCCAGACTCAACCAGCTGCTTGACTTGAAGTTTCATTATTGATGAAACATGCAGTGCAGTATATATTGCATAGACAAGTAGAGATTAACAAAGACAGACAGTCAGAGACAGACAGACAGACAGACAGACAGACAGACACAGACAGACAGACAGACAGACAGACTGAAAGACAGACAGACAGACAGGAAAACTGACAGACAGACAGACAGACAGACAGACAGACAGACAGACAGACAGACAGACAGAAAAATCAACAAACAAACACACGCACGCACGCACGCACACACACACACACACACACACACACACACACACACACACACACACACACACACACACACACACACACACACACACACACACACACACACACACACACACACACACACACAGTATTGATGCACTCTTAATTGCTCTGCCATCAATTATGCACATTTTAAGGTTCCCTTTAAAACCAAGCAACATAGCTTCATTAAGACCCACAGAATAGGAAAACATTAGTGCCAAAACACTTAATAACAGACCATGATTGCAGCCTCCCTTTTGCTAGTTCACTGATTTGTAAAACATGTATAAATAAACTCACAAATAAAACACAGGCACAACAAACACAAACATATATCCTATTTACAGTATAGACAGAGTGTCCGTTAAAATATTCTTCAAATGCCTCCTCTATACTTCCTCTATGTCTGGAGGTGTGCATTCCAATATGCGGACTCCCCTCCTCCCCTACTAACTTGCGTCCTTGTGGCCTCGTGATGACGTCACAGACAACAGAATTCGAGTATCTCGCAAAAGCTCAAGTCTAATGTAATTTTCTCCTTTGCAAACGGGATGGTGAATGATGATGAATAGTCCCCCAAAAGCTGTTGTGGCTAGGCTGGCAGCGGGGAAACTTTTCTCCACGGCAGCGGGACGCAAGGCCACAAGCATAGACCGAGGATAGGAGTCCGTATATTGGAATCCACCCAATCCCACTGACTGTTAAAGGATCCCTTTCCCTTTACATGAGCAGATGTGAAATGCATTGAGGGGACCGTCGGCTCCGTTGCCGCTGCCAAAAGTTAGATCAGAATTTTCAATTTTTCAGCATTTCAACTTTGATGGTTGCTGCGCCTCCTTTACACCTGCATGTGTAGCAAATAAAATACAATAAAAACACACACTCGCAATAAATAAACAAAAAAATAAATAAACAGAGATACAGACACACAGAGTGGCCCTTTAAAATGTAAGCTTTTTCCTCCTCCATTCTCCTCTACGCCTGCACGTGTGGCATTTGCACGTGGGGCACTTGCATGTGTGGAGCCTGCATGTGTGGCGCCTGCATGTGTGGCGCCTGCATGTGTGGCACCTGCATGTGTGGCGCCTGCACGTGTGGAGTGGCGGTGGGGTAGGTCATATCAGGCAGTGGTGATGACGCCGCCTTGGGCTCCGCGTAGTTGGAGACCACCGGCGCGGCCCAGCTGACCTCCATGCCGTTGCGCTTGAGCGCGGCCAGGTGCTTGATGTCCAGCGTGGTGAAGGTGGTGAACTGCACCTGGTTGCGCTTGCTGGTGGGCGAGTGCAGGGGCTCGTTGGCGCGCGTGGGCTTGGCCAGGAGCGTGGCCGAGCGGCAGGAGTTCATGGAGTTGGTGCGGCACGGAGGCTGGTGCTGGTGCTGGTGGTGCGAGCTGGCGCGGCGCCCCAGGGTGGCAGTTCGCTCGAAGGGTACGGGCGTCGGAGGGACCACGTTTGTAGTGGTGGTGGTGGGTGGTGGGCCGCCACCAACGACGCTGGGATTCCCGCTGGGATGGCCGTGGATAGAGCCCCCGTGGTGGGCTTTGCCGCAGCTGGGTTGCAGAGAGCCAGTGCCAGGGTTGGCGCTGGGGGCTTGCGGGTGGTGCTGGTGGTGGTGGTGCTGGTGGTGGTGCGGCATCGGCGGGCGGCCCTGGTCGGAGGCGGAGGAGTGGGAGTGGGCGCTGAGGCGGACCCAGTGGTGACGGTGATCCTGGGGGTCGGGCACCTGTGCCACACTCTTCTTGCCGTGCGACCTTAAAGTTTGAGTCAAAATATGTGTATAAGTCAGCTTTATTTTGTCACATGATATTCCTGCGTCATCAATAAACTGTACTATAACTGTACTCTACTACTATGTGTACTCATGTACTAGACATGCAAATGAATCAAAAAAATACTTTCTTCATTTTCCCACGAGTCGAAAATACTGGATAAACATTTACAGTACAGAAAGTACAAAGAAATGCACGCAGCTTCTAATCAGAAGCGCAAATAAGGAGAAAAGCATCTACGGATGAATGCAACATTGTAAGACAGGTAAGACAACTAAACCAGAGATTCTTTAAGTATAGAGATATGCCAACATAATAGGTTTCTATGGGCACCTAACGCGACCAGGTTCCGGTCTGCCTAAAGGGGCGTGTCATAATGCTCCTACAATGAATAGAACAGTCCTTAGGTCTGCCTAGGTCTGCCTAAGGGGGGCCATAATAGAACCAGGAAACAATGGGCCAATGGAACCTCTCTCTCTCTACTCTCTCTGACTAAACCAAAGAATCGCCTAGTAGAGAAAGATAATGCAAACGCCGCCCAAGTTTGGTCTCCTGAGGGGGCGTTTTCCCCTCCTTCAACTTCTCTTTTTATGGTGTTTGGTGGTGGCTTGCACAAGATGTGCGCTACCGCCATCTACAGCGCTAAGGGACCTCCATTTTTCTCAACCTAAGGTCTCCAAAGCTTTCCTAACTGAAGGTCTAAAGGGTCATTCTCCTGACATAGAGTAGAGAGTAGAGTAGAGTATCGTTTATTGATCCCAGGGGGAAATTAAGGTGTCAAGTAGCATACACACATAAATAAAGACATAAAGACATTGTCCATAAAGACATAAAGACATTGTCCATTGTCCCCATATCCACATCACATGGATACAGGGAATGCACGGGCTTGAAGTACTTCTCTTACTCTACTAGACGCTTCATTGAGCAAACACTAGCATACAGTACATACCTCATGCTGTAGGTGGCGCAGTTGAGCAGGAAGCCCAGAATAGCCAGACAGGACACGCCCACCAGTGCGTAGATGCAGATCTCCAGGTCGCTGGCAGACATGCCAAACCGCCGCACCAGATCACTTTCCATGGACGTGGATGGGTCCTCGGTGGTGGTGTCGTCGTTGTCGTAGGAGGAGCGATCGATCTTCTTTGGCACAATAGCCTTGGAGGGGGGCACAATGGCCTTCGGGACGCTGTTCTTGCGGAACAAGTCCTGCTGCGACGGTCCTGGTCCTTCGGGACCCAGGTGGGAGATGGAGTTCATGAGGAGGTTCCCCATGTCTTTCCTGGGGATGACACTACCACCACCACCACCTCCGCCACCACCACCTGCTTGGCCCGGGGTAGGGGCCACCGTCCCCCTTGTGGTGGTGCTGCTGATGCCCTGGGCGGTGGAGACCGCCGCTACCCCTAGCGCCTCCTGGAGGGTGGAGGTGGTGCTCAGTTCCCGCGGTGCTCCGGAGTCCCGCAGCACGGCCTGGGTGTAGATGTTCAGGGGAACGGCCCTCGGGGAGGTCAGCAACTCGGGCGCCTTGCGGGGCGTCTTGGCATCACCCTTGATGATGATGTCTGCGTTGTTGTTATTGGCTCCTCCTTGCACTCCTGTTGCTGGTGCACCAGTCTCTGTCTTGCCCTTGTTCACGCCCGTGCCCCCACCCTCCCCTACGCCCTCCACAGGGTCAGTGGCGGGCACGGGAGCGGGCAGCATCTTGACCTGCACGCTGCCGCTACCCACGGCTAGCTTGCTCTTGCGTTTGGACTTCTGGCACGCTTCGCAGATGCCCAGCTCCACGCGCAGCAGCGGGCCCTGCCCGTCTCCCTCCGCCACGGCCGACAGCTGCGGGTGAGGGCCCTTCCGCACGGACGCCACCCCCTCGTCCAGCGAGCTGGCGCCCAGCGTGTAGCCGCTCGGGTCGTACAGGTCCAGAGAGGTCAAGGAGCCGTCGCTGAAGGTCACCCAGGGACTGATGAGGGCTTCCTGTTTAGCAGAGGGCAAGGTACAGGGGGATACAGGGATGAGGAGAGAAGAGAAGAGAAGAGAAGAGAAGAGAAGAGAAGAGAAGAGAAGAGAAGAGAAGAGAAGAGAAGAGAAGAGAAGAGAAGAGAGGAGAAGAGAAGCACGTATAACACAGGGGTAGGCAGGGATAAAGGGACAAGGAGAGGAGAGGAGAGGAGAGGAGAGGGGAGGAAAAGAGAGGGAGAGGAAAGGACACAGGAGAGGAGAGGAGAGGAGAGGAGAATAGAGGAGAGAAGAGGAGAGGAGAGGAGAGAGGAAGTGAGGGCACATTTGGTACAAAGGGCAGATGGGGTGAGAGGGGGGAGAGGAAAATAGTAAAAGGGTGAAGAGTAGGCCATTGTTAACAGGAAGAGCAGAGGGAGACGGGGTGTAGGAGAGGGAGGAGAGGAGGGAGGATTGGAGGGATGGAGGAGAGGGAGGAAGGGAGGAGGGTAGGAATGGAGGAGAGGGAGGAAAGGAGGAGGAAAGGATGGGAGGAAGGGAGGAGGGTGGGATGGAGAAGAGGGAGGAAGGGAGGAGGATAGGAATGGTGGGGGAGTGAAGAAGGGGAAGTCACATTGTTATACAGTCTGTGAATACAGTCTACATCCATAATACATCATAGGTTCATGGAGCCTAATACATTATGAATTAAAGAACAACGGGAGATTTTCTCAT
>NC_085867.1:6282446-6287446 GCF_034702125.1 Engraulis encrasicolus | reverse complement strand
GTATTACAAACTACACGACTGGAGGGTCGTGAGCCGCTGGCTTCGTAGGCTTGACTGCTTTGCACGCCACTGCCACCGGCTGCCACTGCTACTGCTGCTGCGGCTGTTATGTCCTCCGAGGTGACATGCATTATGCATTAAGGGAACTCAAGCCATCACATAAACAAATAAGCCCTGGCGTTTTCCAAAGGTCTCTAATAGCCAGCTATCGACTGGGTCAGGGAGAGAAGAAAACGAGAGAGAGAGTTAGGGAGAGAGAGCGAGAGAGAGAGAGAGGGAGGGAGGGAGAGAGAGAGAGAGAGAGAGAGAGAGGGAGGGAGGGAGGGAGGGAGAGAGAGAGAGAGAGAGAGAGAGAGAGAGAGATAGAGAGAGAGAGAGAGAGAGAGAGAGAGAGAGAGAGAGATACAAGGACTGGTCTTTCTGCCAACAATCACAACCATCAGTGTCATGTCATGTTTTGAGAAAGGGACTCCAAAGTGGTGTTCCATCACCCAGAAAGTGGGCCTCTCTCTCTCACACTCTTTTATTAATCTGAAATAGTTCCGTGTTTATATAGTCTGGTCCCTACCAGAGCTCCAACACACACAGAGGTCTGGGAGACTGTAACAGGATTCCATTTCTCCAGTCAAAAAATAATGGGAGCATTTATTGCTTTAATATCAATGCCAGATTGCATTGAGAAGTCAGAAAACATATTGATGACTTTATTGTTGCTTTAGAGATCAACAGAAAATGTTTTTGAAGTAATTTGTTGATATTGAAGCAATAAATGGTCAGATTATTTTTTGACTGAAGAAATGCATTCCTGCTACAGTCTCCCAGACCTAGTAGTGGAGCTCACAAAGCTATACAGGTCGGGCAAGAGACAGGCAAGTGTTTATATATTGTTCATATTGAATATCAAATGGTGGTGTGAGTGGTGTTTTTTCACCATGGCTAAATGCTTTAGTGCCAAATATTGCAGAGGAGAGACTGGGTGCCGTACATATTGTGTGTTTATTTGTTTGTTTGTTTGTTTGTTTTTTTCATATTTTTTTTCTGATCTGCATGTGTATGATTGAAACACAAATCTGTTTTGTGCCACTGTGGTTAGCTGAACTGGCCTCTTAAGCCCATTCCGCATCTCCATTTTTATTCTATTTTCATGCAGCATTTCATTTCAAGACTACACCCAGAAAAGATATTTTTTTTTGTTTTGTTTTTTTGTGCCCCCTCAAACTGGGTCGTTTTCTTCAAATGTCACAAACAATTGTTTACATTCATTTGGTACAACACATGCATATTTGGGTCTCAATATAAAACATTGATGTAACAGCGCTGAAATAGAGAGAAACAGCTCTAATTGACTGTGATATGATCCCCACAGGGACAGGAAGTAGGAAGTGGGTTACCCCTGCCGCAGCACAGAGACGCGTCTGGCTGGTTGGGTCGAAAGGTGAGATTGTATGTTGTTAAATGTAATGTGTGAATGTCATTTGATGTGTGTAGTATATATCTCCTGTTACATTTAATATGCATAAGCCTACTCTTAAATGTATTGTATGCATTAATATTGAAGATGAAAGATGTGGACACATAATAAAATATAAATAAAATATAAACAAAATATATATAAAATCACACAGATTCCTGTACCAATGTGGCAGGCATGCACAAGAGGTGTTCACTGTTTTTTCTCCAGAAAAAAAACAATACTTTAAAGAATAAAAACAAGGCCTCCACTGTTTGATTCCATTCCTATTCTGCAGTGTTATTGAAACGACTGACTACAACAGTTTGCAAAAGTCAAATGTAATCCCCACAAGTTTCAAGTTGTCTGGTTTCAGGGTTCAATATGAGGTTTACGTGTCCTATGGGCACCTGATCACAGTGTAAGAGCTCCTGAGTGGTACAATGGACATTAGCTCTTTTACAAAGGAACTGTACATCATAAATAAATATTTTATATCATACATAAATACTCATTTTAGAAGAAATGCAGCAGTTAAGTCTCCTCTTTCTGTCACAGCCCTCCAAGGGTGAAACACTACATCGATTAAGTAAACCCAAATGGACCTAGCACACACAGTTTTCTTTGAGTACCTGGCATCTACATTAGTTTCTGAATGTGGGCTGTGGCAACGCCAATAGTTTTGTGCCTATGTAATATGCTTGGTTTTCAGCCCCAGTCACTACTTATTTTGTGTAACACTGCAGTCTGGTTTCTCCTTGTGGGGCTACTGAGGCGGCAGTCATAATACTACACACACGCGCGCGCACGAAACCCAAATGTACAAATGTGGTCATCATGAGATGAATGTGTGGTATAGTATAGTGTCAGCACTTGTTTGGGTGTCTGCATGAGCTCCTGTGTGGTGGCGGTGGCCATGATAATAGCCCTACAGGTACAGTATATAATATACCATTCTAGGCTATAACTTACCATCTACAGTAGTAAGGTAGCCCTACAGGTATATAATATACCATTCTAGGCTATGATATACTATCTAATACCATCTAGTAGTAAGGTGTGCGCACCTGTTTGGGTGTCTGCATGAGCTCCTGTGTGGTGATAATAGCCCTACAGGTATATAATATACCATTCTAGGCTATAATATACCATCTACAGTAGTAAGGTGTGCCCACCTGTTTGGGTGTCTGCATGAGCTCCTGTGTGGTGGCGGTGGCCACGATGGCCCTGTTGCTGCCCGGGCTGAGCTGCAGGTTGAGGGACAGGCCAGACACCAGCTGCACCCCCAGCTCCGTGATGGACACCTTGTCATCCAGGACCCGCACCATCCTCTCCGCCAGCACCGAGTCCGACAGCGGGGACATCACCTGGTGGGGAGAAACGGACACAGTGAAGCTGACAAGTACACACACACACACACGTACACACACACATGTATGCGCACACACGCACACACACACACACACACACACACACACACACACACACACACACACACACACACACACACACACACACACACACACACACACACACACACACACACACACACACACACACACACACACACACACACACACACACACACACACACATTTGATTACTTTTATTTGGACCCAAGAGACAAGCATTAAGGTACAAGATCCAAATATTTTGGAATAGGCTATTGACAGGCTGGCAGATTTTAAAAGACTTACACACTTACTTATGCCAACATTGTTGTTACAAAATATGAAACATCATTCAAGGATAAACAAAACATCTTCGTCTCCATATTTGCATGCTACCTATTATAGCTGAAACAGAGCAAAATTTTGCTAGTGTTTTTGCGCTCCCTTTCTGCAGTCCCGCAATCTGCAGTCCTCTGACAACATTCTTGTGTATGTGGCCTAAGCTACCAAAAATTAGGACTATTAATTTGCATTGATATCCCAGCTGGAGGATGCGTTCCTGTAATGGTTGGTATTTCAGTAGCTTGGAATAATAGCAGGTGTCCATGTAAAAATCAAAACAGCACGCAACCTCAACAGAATTATCTGAAGTGTCTACCGTTACAATGTCTGGAGTATTTGGGATGTTTTTAAAATAAAATAATTTGCTGTTGCATTACTGTTGGTGTAATGTTGGACGTTGACCTGGTCAAGCGCATACGTATGTGTGCACATCAGAGACAGATGCATAGATGCAGTATAGTATACGCAATGTGGGAAGTTCAGGCAACATGCAGGCGCACAAACACACACACACACACACACACACACACGCACACGCACACGCACACACACGCGCACACACACACACACCAAAATGTATACCTGTACAGTCATACACCTCTCCCAGCCACACACATGTATGCACACACACATACACACACACACACACACACACACACACACACACACACACACACACACACACACACACACACACACACACACACACACACACACACACACACACACACACACACACACACACACACACACACACACACACACACACACACACACACACACACACACACACACACACACACACACACAGTAACACAGCACCACTTCCACAACTTTATACCTGTACGGTCGTAACTCCGACACCTCTCCCGGCCAGCACGCTGCCACCCTGCATCCGTGCCACCGAGGTGTCGGCGACGCGCATGGAGCCCTCCAGCAGGCGCGTGACGTCCACCTGCCACTCCGGCCCCAGGAAGAAGGCCATGGGGGCGGACGGGTCCGCGGGGCTGGCTAGGAAGGGCGCCAGGACGCGCACGCGGGAGTGCTGGTACTGCAGCATGCAGCCGCGGCCCTTACCCCCACGCTCCTCATCCTCCTCGCTGTCCCAGCTGGACCTGTTATACGTGAGGGGGAAGAAAAAGTCCTTTAGTGAAAAAAGTCCTTTAGTGAAAGTGAAAGCCCAACTGGGAAACTCCAAGTCCCATTGTCATTGTGACACAGCACACAAGTGTTCATTGTAGACTGCACACAACGAAATTGCATTTATGCCTCAACCGTGCAAGGGGGCAGCCCCCAATGGGTCCCCAAGGGAGCAGTGCGGTGGTACGGTACCATGCTCAGGGTACCTCAGTCATGGAGGAGGATGGGGGAGGGCACTGATTAATTACTCCCCCCACCCCCCCAACCTGGCGGGTCGGGAGTCGAACCGGCAACCTTCAGGACGTTCCACGCCAGCCGCCACTCTCTGCTAGTTGGGCTCCTTTACACATGTACCTGTATAGGTGTCATTTTGATTCTGAATTATTTATTCTTTTATATATTGTGTGGGTTGCCCTTCTAAGGAGTTAATCTGATTGTGCTGTGTATTTCATGTTGTTAAACAATTACTATTATCATCAGAAATAATTGAAGTGGAAGGAACTTAGTCAAGCCTTCTTGCTCAAAGAAAGTAAGCAACTAAGAAAGCAAAAACAAACACAACAAAAAGAAAACTTCTTGTCCTGACGCGACCCCCGTAATAAACCTGTGAAGACTACCTCCCTGTTTCCATGTGCTGCTTTTTTTGTCCATCAGAGATAAAGGTCAGGAGCTGCATC
>NC_085867.1:6269946-6272446 GCF_034702125.1 Engraulis encrasicolus | reverse complement strand
GCTGTTCCCTGATTTCTGCCTACAGTTTAGAATGCCAACTTCACTGTTTTCTCCACGGAGGCGGGGATTCGGCAAGTCGAAGCAATGGGTGCGCGGGAGGACGCGAGGTTAGAAAGTTAAGGGGCGGGGTTGTCCGGCCGAAGTCCGGACAGCTGGTCACCCTACGCATGTTGCTGACTGGGGGCGCATCCGAAGACGAGGCTGGTTGGCGACGAGGCTCACCTCAGGTCAGAGAAGAACATACTTTATGAAACACTGTGGACTGTTCGTTTAAGGAGTGGAATAAACATTATTTTGCACAAGACCATGTTTGCTCTGAGATTAATGTATTGTGTTTACTTTTAGTCTACCTCAGTCTGGTCTGGGCTGTGATTCCATTGCCATGATGTCTCAGGCAACAAGAACGAAGAACAAACAGAGGGAACACTGGGTGTTGATGTCCTATATTTGAATGGTAGTGTATAAGCAGGCTTATAGAGACACTAATCGTATCAAGAAACAGATGTTAGTCATCGGATCAAGAAAGAGCCACCCTGTTTACTGCAAATGTCCGCAGGACCTGCATCATGAAGAAAACATTTCTCAATTAGAACGGACGGAACCATTCTGTTGATACTACCAGACTATCACAGGATCTATTCTGGTGTCTCATTAGCCATCTTGAAAGTTTTGGCCTCCATAGGTTCATATTATGTATTATCAACCCTAAGCACACAAGCACAATAAGCATTTTGGTGGAAATACTTTCACACTTCCAAAATTTAAAGCTCAAACAAAAACTAAGTGGCGGACAGATGACCGGTATTTGACCGGGGCAGTCATGAGTAAGCAGTGAGGGCGTCAGACTTGTAGTACAACGGGCCACAGGTTGGTGGGGGGAATAATTAACCATTAACCCCATCCTCCTCCATGACCGTGAGCATACCATGCCGCTGCACTGCTCCCTTTCAGGTGCCATTAGGGGTTGCCCCCTTGCACGGGTGATGCATAAATGCAATTTGGTTGTGTGCAGTGTTCACTTGTGTGCTGTGGAGTGCTGTGTCACAATGACAATGGGAGTTGGAGTTTCCCAGTTGGGCTTTCACTTTCACTTCACTATTTGGAAGCAAAATAAAAGTACAGTACAGGACCCTCTGCACGAAATGAAGTGTAGTCAGTAGTAGCACCGTTGGCGTGATGCATACAAGTGTGATGATGGATGGCTGTCCAACTGTGTAAGTCTGACGATGGATGGCTGTGCTCTTGCGTACGTACCTTGAGGATGTCAGGGTCGGTTGTTTGGCAGCTGGTGGCGTTGGTGATGTCCGTGACGGAGCCGTCAGCCTCCACGGCGAAGATGGAGACGGGAACAGCCACCCTCTTACCCGTCAGGATGGCGGTGTTCAGGATCTCTGTGTCCTGCAATGGAACCACAGAACAGATGTAAGCAGGGGCGGGGCTGTGGAGGGAGCAAGCGGGGCATATGTACCTGGGCCCAGGGCCCTCCTGTATGGGTGTTGGGGGCCCTATTGTGATCATGGCAGACCGAATGGGGGGCCCTATCAGTGTTTTGCCCTTGGGTCCTGTGTGCAATTATTCAACGAACAACGAATTCAACAAATATTCAACAAATGTCAGACAGAAAATACAACTGTAACCAGGGCTCTAAATTAATGACTAGTAGATGCTAATTGTACCAGCCAAACACAGACTCAGTAGCGGGTCTGGCTAGTAAGATGGTCTTTTCTACCAGCCAAACTGAAAATTCACCAGCATTATTTTGGTGTAATATTTGTGTGTAAGCAATTGATAAAAACTGTAATGCCACAGGTGAAATGAATACATATGGCAAGTATTTAATAATTTTCCTTGCATTTCCCTGAATGCCTCTGTGTAGCTCAATTGCCAAGTACAATGAATTTGACTCCATTATAACAATAAACCTAGCCTTCTTTCTTTGTATAGTTGGTTGCAAGATGGCTAACGGCTAACCGATGGTCAGTCATAATATCGCTCTCAAGATGGTGGCATTCGTGTCTGAGCGTAGACTTAAGCACACACAGGGCCAGACATCTGTCCTTCAAGGCATCTAACTTGGCACAGACAGCTGCCGCAGGGCTTTCAAGGATTTACTTCTTTTCCTTTCCCTCTCTGTTGAGCTAAATCTTCCTTCCAGCCCATTGTGACATTGGTGTTTTCTTTGCTGCTGATTCTGTTTTGTTGTGTGTATGTGTGTGTGTGTGTGTGTGTGCGTGCGTGCGTGCGTGCGTGCGTGCGTGCGTGCGTGTGTGTGTGTGTGTCAGGGATGGAAATAAGCACCCGTCCACCTGCCAATGACAGGTGAATTTGACATTTGGCAGGTGAAATTTGTCAACCCACCAGTCACCAAGTATCGCCTTTTCTACAGGAGCCTGGGTTAATGCTATATTATAGACAGCATCCAACATCAAAGGTAAAAGCAAATTGGTAATGAAAAGAGTTATTGTCATCACAATAACTGAATTTATGACCTCTGAAACAA
>NC_085867.1:6219946-6264946 GCF_034702125.1 Engraulis encrasicolus | reverse complement strand
GGCCTTAGCTGACCTGACCCTCCTCGCTGTAAACGCACAAACATTACACAAATAACAAACAAACACTTTTATCTGCAATTGGATGCTTAGCCCTCTTTATTTATACCAGTAAATATTAGTTTATTACTTGGTAAATATTTATGAGAAATTCAATTTGTCAATAGCACAGCAGCACAGTTTCAATGAGCAGCATATTTGCAATACCAACTCTGACCACCATCCTACACAGTGCACCTTTAAGATCACCGAGGGCCAGGGGAGGGCCACATGCTGTACTGTGCTTAGACTAACTAACCTCCTCAACGCATAACTTTGAAATTCATCACAATCAATTCTTCACCGCAATTAACAAGTCTCTTGGTTTTATTTGCATACAATCAGGCCTGAGCTGCACAAACATTACACAAACAACCGACAAACTGCGATTTCATTGGAGATTTAGACTCCATGGATGCAGGCATCTAAGGTCACTGAGGACTGAGGATGGGCAGGCACTGAGCAATACTTACTAGACTTCCTCCTCGACGGATAATTTCGGTTCAGCACAATCAATTCTTCACAGCAATTAATACTAAGCCCCTTGGTTTCATTTGCATACAACCAGTCCTAAACTGACCTCTCTGGATGTTGACAAACAAGTATTACGCAATCAGCACACCACAACACTTCCATCCAGGGCTGGACTGGCCATCTGGTATAGCGGGCATTTTCCGGTGGGCCCCGCACTCTATTTTTTTTAATACATTTCTGAAAATAGGGGCCCACGAGGGTGCGGGGCCCACCTGTGATTAAGTTCTGCGCCGCTAATTTTGAGGGGCCCCTTTAAGCCAAAAGTGCCCAGGCCCTATTTCCCAGTAAACCCTGCTTCTATCTGTGTGACTGCGCTCTCAGCTTCCTTTGACGCATACATTTGTGGTCACTGAGGGACAGAGATGGGCACATACAGTTCCGACAAAAATTGAGACACCACCTCGAAATTACAGTTTTTTTCTGGTTTTACTACTTATAGGCATGTGTTTCAGTACAATGGGCATTGTTGTGTCATTCTATAAACTACTGACTATTTCCTCCAAATTACAAAGAAAATAAGATGATATTCACTTTAAACCCACATAATAGTAATGTGTTAACTTGGGAACACATCAAAAATGAATATTTGGCTAAATAACCCTGGATTTTAATCACAGCTTTCATGCATCCTGGCATGCTCTCCACTAGTCTTTCACATCATTCTTGGAAGACTTAATTCCACTCCCGGTGCAAAGATTTAAGTTGCTGAGCTGTTGCTGATAAGTCAATGAGGCACCTCAACTATGAAGTGTGGTAGGGAGAGGAAGGGTGGGATTTGAACCTGCA
Source organism: Engraulis encrasicolus (assembly GCF_034702125.1). Classification (NCBI taxonomy): domain Eukaryota; kingdom Metazoa; phylum Chordata; class Actinopteri; order Clupeiformes; family Engraulidae; genus Engraulis; species Engraulis encrasicolus. Next base: position 6,263,590 of record NC_085867.1, on the reverse strand, counting down.
ACCCTCAGATCTAAAGCCCTCAGATCTAAAGCCCTGTAAAGCCCACTAGGCCAAGGCTGCCCCGTAAGAACTGCTAATTTCGAGGTGGTCTCTCAATTTTTTTTCCGTGGCTGTATGTACTACACTGTACTGTCAAAGTGCTTGCATTGCATGCCATGGTGACTTGTTTGTTTATCTGCTGACAGCGAGCGTGTGAAGGGGAAATGAGAAGACTGTTAGGAAATAAGCAGCGAGCGAGCAGAGCAAAGCGCCCTAATCCGCTGGTATCCGCTGAACTTCTGGTATGGATATGAATTGTGTGAGTCGTGCTGATTGCCAGCCCAGCTAGGGATCTCATCACAAGATGGCCCCTGATCAGGGAGGCTGACGACAAGGGTGTGAGAGGAGGGTCCACAAGAGAACTGGGTCCCCATTACATTGTATGTGTTAGGGGTGGGTTGTGGCAGGGCAGTGGTGAAGATGATTGGATGGGGGTGAGGATGGATGGGCCATAGTATGGTTGTCTTTGTGGGAGGAATGGGCATCAGTGGTGGGCAGTCAATAGTGGGTGTGATAGGGGGATAATGGAGGGAGGATGAGGGTGGTGGATGGGAGAGATGGGGATGGGCAGTGTTGAATGGCATGGGAGAAGGGTTGCCAGATGAGACTGATGATTTCCAGTCCAAAAACAGAGGTGGTGTGAGTGACGTGGCTCAGGTTACACAGGTTAGCGAGGCCAGCTAGAGTATGAAGCTTTTGCCATCAAGTCGATCATCATCATCATCATCATCATCATCATCATCATCATCATCATCATCATCACCATCATCTTCTTCATCATCATCATCATCTTCGTCATCATCATCATCTTCTTCATCATCATCACTTTGCACTATTGCACCTTGTAGAGAGGCTTTGGTTTATTTATGAGTATCAGTAGAACCACCCTCATCACCATCATGATGATCATCATCACCACCATCACCATTGCCACCACCACCACCACCACCATCATCATCATCATCATCATCATCATCATCATCGTCGTCGTCGTCGTCATCATCATCGTCATCGTCGTCATCACCACTTTGCACCTTGAAGAGAGGCTTTATTTCATTTAATTCTATTTTATTCTATTCTATCAGTAGAATCATCACGATAACCATCATCACCACCACGATCACCACCGCCACCACCACCATCAACATAATTATTATCATCATCATCATTTTCACATTTTTACATTACATTACATAACATTTAGCAGACGCCTTTGGCCAAAGCGACTTACAAGGAGAAATTTAATTTAAGCAAGAACAGGGTAAGGCACAGTGTATACAGTTGCAACACTGATACCATTGTCCCACACAGAGTAAAGAAGAAGATGTAGCAAAGAATAAGATGCATTAAAAGTGGCAGAAAGTAAACAAAGAAATCAAGGTGCAGTGTGCAGTCATCATCATCAGCATTATAATGATCATCATCATCATCATCATCATCATCATCATCATCATCACTCCTTCCTCTCTCGATGGGAGGGAAGCAGTTGAAACCTACTGTGGTTCTGTTCAGTGTAGTCAGAGAGAGTAAATAAGAAAGAATCTCTGGTGTAGTAGCATTGAGTGTAGTGAGAGTAGTGCTACACAGCTGGATCAACACCACAGGCTATACTACTACTACTACTACTACTACTACTACTACTACTACTACTATGCGGTCAGTGGCACGCTCAATGGACAGCCATGACCTCCCATCCCCCAACCACCACTACACGCTCACACACATAGAGAGAAAAATGTAGAGACACACAAACAGACATGCGCACACGTGGCCACATACATAGGAGCGTGCACACATGCAAACACACATGCACCCACACACACACTCACACACACACACAAGAACGCAAGCGCACACACACACACACACACAAACAAGAACGCAAGCACACGCACACACACACACGCGTACACACACACACACACACTCACAAACACACAAAGACACAAAGACACAAAGACACACACTCACAAAGACACAAACACACACACGCGCGCGCGCACGCACACACGCACACGCACACGCACACGCACACACACACACACACACACAGATGGCCCATCCGTAACCCCCATCCCCTCTCTTATTCCTCTCCTTCCTCTTCTCTCCCTCTCAGTGTGTCAGCAGGGGGGATCAATGGCTCGGGATTGATTGCTATCTAGTGATATCACGTGCTTGTCTGGAAAGCCACCGGTCACAGGAATTGAGAGTTACAGCAAAGCCCCTAAGTACTTACACTTTACTACCCCCACCCCACCCCCAAAGAAAAAAACACAACAAAAAAACAATGCAGTGACGCAGTGATGCCACTGTTCCGGAACTAAAACGGGGGCCACCACAACAGGGGCTGGGCTGTGTGGGCAAGGCAGGGCCTATTTTTCCTTTTCTGGTTTACAGTAAATTCATTTAAAACATTGTCTGTAACACCAGCAATCTCATGTATTACTGTAACAATTCTGCTTTAATTGATATTTGATTGATTGTCACTGGGCATGATTCATTCTTAATTATTTAATCTTTATGAAGCCTTCATCAGACATGTTTTTTTGTTCTCTAATTTATCTCATGTGCCTTGGCCAAGCACATTGATCTTGAAGCCAATCTTTGTGTTTTTATTTTTGTTTGCATCATGCTTCATTCTTGGTCTCTCCCCTGTCATCTGCCTGGCTGCTGGGCTTTAGCGGGGAAGGGCTCTAATTTTACACGAGCCACTTGGCCAAATGCTGCTGAAAATTCAGTTAGGCTGGTATAGCATTAAGATTAACTGGTACTTTGACTGATAGTGATTGTACAGTATGTTTGGCTAGTACGAACTTCTAATAGCCAAATTTGACTAGTGAGACAATATTAATTAATGGATGAATGAATGAATGAATGAATGAATGAATGAATGAATGAATGAATGAATGAATGAATGAATGTCTTAAAGGATAACTGCGGTATTTTCAACATTAAGCCTCATTTCCGAGTTGTCTGCAATGTTCTAGAACTCCCCTCACCGTTTTTTGTTTTGTTTACTGCTGTCTTGGGTATTTGCCAAATTTTGATTCATACCAACCTGCTTCAGAATGGCAAGTCGCCTGCATGTCCGACCACGTCCTTAAAAGCACCAAAAACGTACATTTTCAAATATATCAACTCACCGGAGTAGTTACTGGTCTTCACTGGTAATCCATATCAAATTTTGTTCTGTTGTGACTGTACAGTTACAATGAAATGAGTAAAGTCCAGATGCTCCCGGTGCATATAAAACTACATAAAACCATAAAGAGAATAGGCCCACTAAAACACTGAATAAAGAACTGCAATAAATAACTAGAACAACAGACATTGAAGTACAATATACAATACAATGCAATCTGTATTTATATAGCGCAATATCACAACAAAGTTGTCTCAAAGCGCTTTCAAAATACACATACACAGACTTTCCCCATATTCACACACCAGCTATGGAGTAGTAGTAGTAATGTATGTACTGTTGTATCATGACTGCCTTGGCAGTATAGAGAGGGGGATACGAAAGTCTGCGGACAGCCAGCCAAGCCATGATCTCCACACTGGTTAATGTATTAAAACACTGAATAAAAAGTAAAACGTAATAAAAACTGTAATAAATTACTAGAGCAACAGACACTGTGGTAGTACTATGCACATCATGACTGCCTTGGCAGTATAGAGAGGGGGATACGATAGTCTGCGGACAGCCAGCCATGAGCTCCACACTGGTTCATTTGGGGCGAGATACAGGTACAACGAAATGAGTAAAGTGCAGATGCTCCCGGTGCTTAAAAACCAACATCAAACAGTAAAGAGAATAGGCCCATGCACTAAAACACTGAATAAAAAAACTGCAATAACTAACTAGAACAACAGATACTGAAGTAGTAGCCTATGTACTGTATCATAACTGCCTGTATACACTGTATCATGGCTGCTTTAGCAGTATAGAGAGGGTGATACGAGGTGGGATACGGACAGCCAAGCCATGAGCTCCACGATGGTTAATGCGGGGCCAGATAAGACTCAAATCTGAACTCTCTCTAATCTTCCTGCCAAAGAGTATATGGGAGCCCCTAAGCCAGGATCACACACGGCTGGAGCAGGGATGATTGTTGATAAGTGGGTCGCTGAAGAGAGAGAGAGAGGGGGGGGGGAGGCAGAGAGAGAGGGGGAGATAGATAGAAAGAGAGGGGAGAGAGAGAGAGACAGAGAGAGAGAGGCAGAGAGAGAGGGGGGGAGATAGATAGAAAGAGAGAGAGAGAGAGAGAGAGAGGAGGGAGGGAGGGGGGAGAGAGAGAGAGAGAGAGAGAGAGAGAGAGAGAGAGAGGAGAGAGAGAGAGAGAGAGAGAGAGAGAGAGAGAGAGAGAGAGAGAGAGAGAGAGAGAGAGAGAGGGAGGGAGGGAGGGAGGGAGAGAGGAGGGGGCATACACAGCAGGGGATGTGTTGTTGCTACTGCTGCTGCTTGCTTCTACTGCTGGGCTATTGTGTGTTAGTTACTGTCCACTCTGCACTGGATAAAGTGGTGGTGAGAAACCATCCATCCATGTATTGTGAGTCGCGTCTCGTCTCTGTGTCTCTGGGATACAAATCCATCAGATGCGCCCAAGTACAAATAGATATATACTGTGCGAAGGAGGCCGATAATCACTGCATACACAAGTGTATAAGCATAAAATAAAATAAACTAGTGTGCTGAGTCAGCTCTATTGTAAAAGACTGGATGGGGAGGGGGGAGGAGGGGTGATCAGCAGTGTTTTGCATACAGTAGGATGACTGTAAATAACGGTATTGGACTGTATAGGGTCCAAACACAGCACAACAGTGCACTCCATTTCAAGTGCATTGTTACTGTATCGGACATTATTTCTTTTTCATTAATTAATCCCACAGAACAATGGGCCACCATTGTGGTTGTCTAACCCCTTCTCTGACCCAGACTGTTGTTTTTATTTCCACTGTGAAAAAATACTAACATAAAACAGCAAGCAGCTTTGAAAAATAAATAAAATAAAATTGCTTACCGACCCAAATCAAATGACCCTATGGAAATTAAAGGGTACAAACCCCCTCCCCCCCAACACCCCCCACCCCACCCCCACCCCCCAACCACCACCCCAATACTAACATAAAACAATAACCAGCCTTTTAAAATTATTTGCTTACCAACCCAAATAAGATGACCCTATGGAAATTAAAGGGTACCACCACCCCAAACCATCACCACCCACCCACCTCCTCTCTCTACTGTATTGTGAGACAAACAAAACACTTTCCAGTCCTCCAGTATGTGCCCTGTCTAGTGTATAATTTTAAAGAGACAATAATTTGTTTCCGGAATATGAGGATTAGATGGTAATATCAAATGCCAAAGGGCAAACACTCATCCTTGTGGATGGTGTATCACCCTGCACTGAGACCCTGCACTGAGACCCTGCACTGAGCCCTGTATGTCTATAATCATATGCTCTCATATGACCATCAGCAGAGCCCGAGGAGATACCTTCATCAGCACCATCTCAACCTACCGGTATATCATATTATATACAGTGAGTCCAATATGTATTTGATCCCTTGCTGATTTTGTTGGTTTGCCTACTAACAAAGACATGATCAGTCAATGCATGTTATGATAATATGTATTCTAATATGGAGAGACAGAATATGAAAAAGAAAATCCAGAAATTAACTTAAAAGAATATATATTAATTTATTTCCATTTCATCGAGCAAAATAAGTATTTGATCCCCTGCCAACTGATTACAGTTCCGGGCCCACAGACCAGATGGGCACTTCCGATCAACTTGTCATCTGAATTAAAGACACCTGTACATACTAACATGCATTAAAGACACATTGAATCAGCAGAATCAGTCCATAGTATGAGTGAATCAGCCACACTCCAACCTCACCAGCATGGGAAAGACCAAAGAGAGGTCAAATGATATCAGGGACAAGATTTTAGACCTGAACAAAGATTAAATGGGCTGCAAAGCCACAAGAAAGAGACTGGGTATTAATGACCCAGCTGTTGATGCATTTCTTCCAAAATTTGAGGAATACAAAATGACTATCCATCAAGCTGTCTGGGGTTCTATACAAGATTTGACCTTTTGTAGGGATTTGATAATCATGAGAACAGAGAGAAAGCACCCGAGACCTGTACGGGATGAACTAGGCAATGATATCATAGCTACTGGGACCAAAATCTCTGAGAAAACTACTGGTAGCACTTAATGCCACAGAGGTTTAAAATCCTGTAGTGCACACATGGTACCTCTACTTCAGAAGGAACCTGTGCAGTCCCACCTGAGGTTTGCCAAGGGACATCAGGCTGGTTTAGGACATGAAAAGGAGGTGCCAGATGAAACCAAAATCAAGCTGTTTGGCATTAACACAACTCAATGTATTTTGAGAAAGAGTACTGCTGTCTATGATCCCAAGAACACCCTCCTCACCATCATGCATGAAAGTGGTATCATTATGGTTTGAGGGTGTTTGTCTGGCCAAGGCACAGGACAACTTCACATCGTCAATGAATGGATGGAGGGAGACATGTAATGTACAATCCTGAGTGCAAACATCCTTCCCCCCACCACTACACTGAAGGGTGGGCCATTTTTGGATCTCCCAACATGACAATAATACACAACATACAGTCAAAGCAACGAAGGAGTGGCTCAATAAGAAGCATATTAAAGTTTTGAAGTGGCCTAGACAGTCTCCAAATATTAACCCTATAGTAATTCTATGGAGAGAACTGAACCTCCCATTTGCCAAGCTACAGCCACAAACTATTAATGTTTTAGAGATAATCTGCAAAGAAAAATGGGCAAAAATATTGTCTACTATATGCACAAACATTGTCATCAACTAAAAGAAGCATCTGACCTCAGTGCTAGACAACTAGGGTTTTGTCACGAAGCACTTTATCTTCTTCAGCTAGAGGGGTCAAATACTTATTTGCCTACATGAAATACAAATACATTAAAGTATATTATTTTACGTTATTTTCTGGAATTTCTTTTTGATATTCTGTCTCTCCATGTTTGAATACATATTATCATAAATTTATAGACTGATCATGTCTTTATAAGTGGGCAAACCGGCAAAATCAGCAAGGGATCAAATACATATTGGACTCACTGTATATACGTACGACCACCATCACCACCACCATCCTCCTCCTCCTCCTCCTCCTCCTCCTCCTCCTCCTCATCATCATCATCATCATCATCTCAACCTATTTTATCCATGAAACGACCACCACCACCACCACCACCACCACCATCGTTGTCATCATCATCATCATCACCATCATCATCATGAGCAGCAGCATCAGCATCAGCATCATCATCAACTTCGTTTTTTATTCGCATCAGTATCAACACTGGGCCTTTTCTTCCATGAGGTACAAAACATACACTGTACGGTATGGAGTTTCTATACAGCACAATTTGCTAGTACAGTACTGTATCTTGCTGAGCCAGCTGGTTCGTCTCGCTCTGACTTGCTGCGTCTATACTGTGTCATTTAGGCCTAGAGTACAATGACAAATGGAGCAGGCAATGCTGACCAATTAAAAAAGCAAGACCATTAGAGCACAAGACCATTACTACATAATTCCATCAAAAAATATAACTTATGGTCAAAAAGCAGAGCAAAAAAACCAATGTAAAAATCATTGTTTCTCTAACAATTGCTTAATAATATCACGGACAAGACAAATAGTTGCGGGCTGAGTTAAAGATGTTTCTGATAAAAGCCACTTAGCGGGCGACGTTAAATCATGATCAATGGGTGGTTGATATCCTAAAACTACCGACTCATGGTGGGACGCTATGAGCCATCCATTCATTTTAATTTAATGATAAGTCTTGCCTGACCTTGTTCACATTAAGTCTGTCTGTCGCTTTGGGGTTTTTTATATCGTTGCATGGGGGAAGGACACCGTTTCATCTTCATTTAGAACTAAAGAGACCCCACTTGTGAAGGCAGACTGCCTGCGCTGGGCATCTGTTCTGGAGGAGATGCGTAATCACAGACAGACGAAAAACTACTTGTTATTTTTGCAGTTTTTTTGTTTTTTTTGTTTGGCACTCAGTCATCACACAATCTGTTACTTATTTTGTCTCTTTTTCACTCTTGTACAAGAGTGAATAAAGAACATCTGGCGCTAAGAACAAAAAAAAAAATCAGTTCATCTAAGGATTCCAAAAAAATACTTGTGATTAATTTGAAGAGGTGATGTGTGTCACCACGGTAACTATAAATATTACTCCCAGAAGTGAGAAATGAAAATATAATTAAATTGAGTTGTAAAAAAGTGGTGAGGATTGGGGAAGCTTCAAAGTCATGGACAATCTGTCTGAACAACAAAAATCATTTTTTTGTTGTTGTCAAAAATCCATTTTTTCCTGTCACTGTGCCTCCCCTTGGCAGGTTGCGTATTATATTATCCGAAGTGAAGCCTTTTGATAGATGATATACATCCAGGCATGTCCACTCAGGGGGAGAGCTATGGGTGGGGCAAGCAGGGCATTTGCCCCTGGGCCCATGGGGCCCCTCCTGTATTGATAATGGGGGCCCTATTGTGACTACGGCAAGCTGTTTGAGGGGCCCTATCAGTGTTTTGTCTACTTGGCAGGTTGTATATTAAATTATCCGGAGTGAAGCCTATTGATACAAACCCCAACTCCGATGAAGTTGGGACGTTTGGTAAACAGTGAATAAAATCAAAATGCTATCATTTTCAAAACATTCAATCTATTCATTAGATGGAGAATAGTGAAAAGACAACATATTAAGTGTTAAAACTGAGAAAAAATATTGTTTTGGGGGACATATGTACTCATTTATAATTTGATAAATCCAACACGTCTCAAAAGAGTTGGGACGGGGACAATAAATGGCAGCAAATGTCGAGGAAGACTAAAAACAAAACAAAAGACAACACTTAACAGTTAAATACATTAACCGATGAGATGATTTTATATAAAAAACAGTGTTAATTCCTATCTTGGACATGATTTCACCAGCTTAAATGGAGGGTGTATTCCTTGTCATGTTTTGCAATGTTTTCCTTTCTGTAGTGCTTACAGTGTGACAGGTCTTGACCAAAAACCCACCATTTTATCACCTGCTGGTCCTTATGATGGAGCCAAACTGTTAAAACATAGTAGAGAATGCAATTTGACCTTACTATGTGGCAGTAATCGAAGATCTCCCTTCAAAATATAATGCATGAGTGGCTTTTCATGCTGTTTAAAACCCATTTATACCATTCAGCACTGTATTTAACTCTACAGATGAGTGAGAACATCTTAAACAATGCACTACTGCACCCGCATGCCATCATGGAGGCTGACTTTTGAAGCTAGCACTAACACAAGTTGGATGGTCCATTTTTACTGTAGCACAGGATGTGCAATGCTCTATTATTGTCAAAAAGAATGGACTTCTACTACTTCTGCTGACTTCTGTAAGCAAAGGACAGTTTCCCATGTCTTCTGGGTCTATTTCAAGTGAGCTCAGGTGCTTAGGAGAATGTTACACCCCTGTATCATTTTCATGCATTAAGCATTCTTAATATGGTAAATTTTCAATAGCTCTAGCACTCCAGGAATTAGAGTGAGACTACAGCCAATATATATTTCATGATGTCATGAACCTATACAATGATTTTATCAACAAAAATATGTCTTATATACACTCAATCGTGGTAAATCAAAGGGAATTCAAAAATGTATGTAATAACTATGGTAATTATTCCCTTTGCATCTTTAATTCTGAGTGACTCATCCTCTCTGTGATGATCTTATACCTGGACACCTATATTGTCCGTCAGTACAATTCATTTTGAAATGTTCTTCTTTGTTGTTTTATCTTATTTGGATGTTTACTAAATTTCACTGATCCCCGTCCCAACTCTTTTGAGACGTGTTGGATTTATCAAATTAGAAATGAGTACATATGTCCCCCAAAACAATATTTTTTCTCGGTTTTAACACTTAATATGTTGTCTTTTCACTATTCTCCATCTAATGAATAGATTGAATGTTTTGAAAATGATAGCATTTTGATTTTATTCACTGTTTACCAAACGTCCCAACTTCATCGGAGTTGGGGTTTGTAGATAGAGGATATACATCCGCTCACTCACTTCAAGGTGCAGTTTGTCATCGCAGGAGTTTTTAAAGATTCACAGCACATGTTCACTTCAAACCCCATCCACATCCCTATCCACACCCCTTTCACTGAAGCTGTGAAACACACACCAACAGGCACACGTAGCGCCTATATAGTATGCATATACACATTTGGCACAGAGACAAAAAGAAACACAGCTAGCACGCACGCAAACACACACACATGCGCATGCACGCACACGCACACGCACACGCACACGCACACGCACATGCAGACATGCGTGCACGCACGCGCACACACACACAGACAAAGACACGTACAAAGTCACGTATGACTGCACACACAAACACAGACACACACACACACACAGGCATACAAAAACCATGTCCAAACTGACCTTTTCCCAGGTATAGCGCTCTTCTTCTGGCAGACTACGTAGAGTGTGTAGGGGGGGTCCTCTGGTCTGCCTGGTTCTAGGGCCACATCCCACAGGGTGGGGTCACTGGGACGCGCCGCGCTGAAGGACAGGCCCTTCTTCACCGTGCTCCTGCCAAATAGACACACACAAACAAAGACATGCACATACACACACACATACACACACATTACTCATGTAATCATCACAAAGACCAGGGGTCCGTTTCTCGATTCTTGTCGTTGCTAACCGTCTTAAGACCGTCTTACCGTTCCCTTGGATTTAGTGGTGAGCGTCGCTGTCGAGAGAGAGTTGAGTCGCTCGTACGAAGGACTTTGCTAACGACGATAGCAAAGACGCTTTCGAGAAACGGACCCCTGAGCACTTAGAAATACTTTATTTACAAGCATACACATACTGATATGGCAAGCACACACATTCTCACACCCAAATACAATATTAGCTTCGAAAACCTGACAACTGGCCCTACCGTGGCCTATTGGTAGCGCAGTCATTTGCCATGCGGCTGACCCGGGTTCGGTTCCCGACCCGGGTCATTTGCAGACCCCTCCCCATCTCTCTCCCCATTCGCTTCCTGTCCACCTCTTATACTATCCTGTCTTCAATAAAGTTGAAAAAAGACAACAAAAAAACCTGATAACTACCAACAGCAGCACACTTGACAGACACATACAAGCATACTGAATATTCTCATGAACTGGGGGTGTCAGAGTGTGAGTGCAAGTGTTTGATTTTAAGAAGCAACATATGTGTGTCTTTGGCTGGAGACTGGAGAAAGGGAACTGTGTGTGTGTGTGTGTGTGTGTGTGTGTGTGTGTGTGTGTGTGTGTGTGTGTGTGTGTGTGTGTGTGTGTGTGTGTGTGTGTGTGTGTGTGTGTGTGTGTGTGTGTGTGTGTGTGTGTGTGTGTGTGTCTGTGCAACATGGTAGTTGCATTTCAGTGCTGAACAGGGGGATGTTGATTGTCTGTGTATCTGTATGTATGTGTGTGCGTGAGGGCGGACGCGCGTCCTTGCGTGCGTGCGTGCGTGCGTGCTCGAATCTGTGTGAGTGTCTAACATGGAGCGTGTGTGTCAGGGGTTGAGAGGAGGCTGATGGGAGTGGTGTGTGTGTGTGTGTGTGTGTGTGTGTGTGTGTGTGTGTGTGTGTGTGTGTGTGTGTGTGTGTGTGTGTGTGTGTGTGTGTGTGTGTGTGTGTGTGTGTGTGTCTAACAGGTTGATGGGAGTGGGATGTTTACCTGGACACCCGGAGACAGAAAATCAACAAGAGCTCTTTGTGCGATCAGACACACTAGACAGGACCCAGACACATCTCATTCCCATCAGCACACACACACGCACACACGCTCACACGCTCACACGCACATTCACACTCACACTCACACACATTTAAACTGATGTCCAATTCCACCAAGTTACACACGCGCACACACACACACACACACACACACACATGCACGCACTCACGTATACACAGGCATCCAACAAAACATCAACAGCTGAAACTGCCAACTAGCAACACACACACGCACGCACGCACACACACACACACACACACACACACACACATACCATCTAACAAAACATCAACAGCTGAAACTGCCAACCAGCAACACACAAAGCGCATTCTGGAATACTGCGAGCCCTCCACTCTTGCTGTTATTTTCCTCTGGACAATTTCTAGTTTCCAAAAGAGTGTGTTCATTTGTAATGTGTACAAATTGCCTTTGGGTGACAACCTGTATGGACACAGTGCATTGTGCTTTCTTGTAACAGTATAGGCAGGGAGGTATATACACATTATGCAAACACCAACTTAGAGTTAGAATTTAGAGTTAGAAAAACGTTTTTGTCCCTCATGGTGAAATTTTGGCCAGTAAGTGGGGTGCAGCAGCAGGGCTTGACATTAACTTTTTCACCCACCAGCCACTGTGGCTAGTGGTTTTCCTGAGTCACTAGCCATAGAGGTATTCCACTAGCCACAGATTTCTTATTGTTTTTTTTCTTTATCATGATACTGCACGTCTAACCTCAGAGGATGAGGTGCTAAAGCAAGATGAGTGTATACCTTTCAAATACAAACAATAGATACACAAGGCGCAAACAACAGAATAAAGGCTACTATGATGCATATGTCATACCAAATAAGCTGCCAGCCAAATTGGCTAGTGACACTGAAAGTATTACTAGCCACAGCCAAGTTTTACCAGCGTTTGGCCGGTTGGCAGGTGCCAGTGTCAAGCCCTGTGCAGCAGGCATGTTGTATTGGCTGTGGCATGACGAAAAACAAGACAAGAGGGAAGGGAGAGCCAGAGGGAGATAGATAGAGAGAGAGAGACACAGAGAGACAGAGACAGAGAGACAGACCACACACACACACACACACACACACACGCACACGCACACGCACACGCACACGCACACACACACATACTCACACACTCACACACTCACACACACACACACACACACACACACACACACACACACACACACACACACACACACACACACACACACACACACACACACACACACACACACACACACACACACACGCACACACACACACACACACACACACACACACACACACACACACACACACACACACACACACACACACACACACTTTTGCACTTTGTGCTATCTGTTTCCATCTGAGTCGAGTCGATACCTGCTCTGAGAACTACACTGATAAGGTTAATTGGGTGAACTGAGTCTGTAATATCTGAATAATATTATAATGTCTGTCTTCAAAAGGGCATGGAGTTTTGAAGTACTTTTGCACCTCAACTCATGTACTCAACAGTTAGTCCTATGTGATTCAGAAATATTCTTTAAAAAAAAAAATTAATTCAGCAATGCTCATTTGATGTCCATGTAAACACCACACGTATGACTATGAAGTATGAACTGACCTCCCTTTGTTATTTTTAACAGCAAAAAGCCAAAGTCAGAGCCAAAGGTAACATTCAACATCAAATGTGGATATGAAAGTATACGTGACCTGAAGAAGATGCAGGCTACTGCATGTTGCCAAGCAACATCTGAAAGGACCAGGGGTGCGTTTCTTGACAACATTGTTGCTAACTAAGTTAGCAACTTACTTGGTTGCAATGCAATTTCCCATTGGAAACCTAGTAAGTTGCTAACTGGTTAGCAATGATGCTATCGAGAAATGGGGACCAGGTTGGATTGGTAATATAAAGAGGGGAGACTAGACTACTATATACACAATCATTCTCTTAGAACGTCTCACACCAGAAATAGATGGCTTTCTGATGCCTGTGTGTTAGAACAATATTGGCCAAGAGAAAGGGGAGCAGATTTAACAGAGGGCAGATTAACAAGAGAGAGAGAGGGAGAGAGAGAGAGGGAGAGAGAGAGAGAGAGATATAGAGAGAGAGAGAGAGAGAGAGAGAGAGAGAGAGAGAGAGAGAGAGAGAGGGAGAGAGATACAGACAGATAGACAGACAGACAGACATAGAGAGACAGAGGCAGAGGCAGAGACAGAGCGAGACAGAGAGACAGAAAGAGGAGAGATAGAGAGAGGAGAGAGGAGAGACAGGTTGGCACATCTGCACAACACAGAGCTCTCTCTCTTTCTCCCTGGACTAGGATGAATTAAATGGCCATAATCCCTGCACTGCTCTGTTCATTACACAAAGGGGGGTTGTGCTCAGTGCTCTGCTCAGACAGGAGGCTAAGTGGTGGCCTCTGCTGCATTATGGCCCTGAGGGACTGACGAAGGGAAACCCATCACCCTGTGCACAGCTAAAATTCAATGTTTTTCCATTTTCTTTGTCCTTTTTTGAAATAAAGTATTTTTGGGGGCTTTAAAAGCCTTGATAGTTTTTTTTCTCAGACAGGACAGTGAAGTAAAGACAGGAAGTGAGTTGGGAGAGAGAGACGGGGAAGGTCCGCATAGTAGACCATAGTAGTGATCCGAACCTGGGTCAGTCGCATAGTAGACAAGTGCCCCACCATATCAGCCACGGTAGGACCTCTTTTTACTTTTTTGGAATCTTTTTTTGAATTTAGGAGAAGATTAAAACAGCATCAAGTAAGAAAACATTGTACTACCCACCCGGCCCTCTGATTCCATTGTTTTCAATAGCAGCACACACACACCGGTGGCAAAGTCTGCAGAGTCGATGCTGGCTGCTGATTATGATTGACAGCTATTTTGTTGGAGCAGTTTGCTAAAAAGTTTTGTAGAATCCAGAAGGTCAAGGTCAAGGTCAAGGTCAAGGTAGACTTAATTATTCCCCAGGAGGAAACTCCAGTGGTTCCTTTCCAGATCTCTGGCGTTAAGAGGAAACTCCAGTAAAGTCTTTCTTGGTAATATCCATTCAACCATTATTGCCGTCTGTGAACTCATTTTGTTATTGCAGAGATTGGTCAACTGTGGAAAAGAGTTTGGCCTTTTCCTGCAGTAGTCATCTCTCTATTGTTCGCCATTCTGTAAAGACACGACTCTCAGTCAACCTGGAATCAAACCACACAAAAAAACAGAGACAGGAAAAAGGAGATACTGTAGTATATAGAAATACGTCTAAAAAAAAAGAAGTCCAGCCATTTCAGTATCAATCCATAACCCATTAGACCATTTCACATCTCGCTGGGAGGGAAAGCCATGCTTTGCTTTGGGAAGCTGTAATTGCGCAGCTCTATCAAGCAACTCCATCTCCTTGCTCCAATCCATCGCCAGCATGCTTCACTATAGTCAATAAGGAACACACAGCTACCACTCTGATTAACCCAGAAGGGCCTAATGCAAGCAATTGAAAATCAATACCGCTGCAAAAATCTTCCATAATTCACCAGCACTAAAAGGATATTATGATTTCTTTTACTAGAAAAAAAATATACAGAAACAAGAAAATATGCATTACTGTAATTCGGTGAGGTTCATTTTCCACTGAATTAAAGTTCTTGCTCAAGTGCATTTGGGTGAATAAACCTCCTGGAAAACCATCATTTCCCTGTAACCAAGAAAGGGTCACGGAGATATTGCAATTAATCAGTGTGTGTGTGTGTGTGTGTGTGTGTGTGTGTGTGTGTGTGTGTGTGTGTGTGTGTGTGTGTGTGTGTGTGTGTGTGTGTGTGTGTGTGTGTGTGTGTGTGTGTGTGTGTGTGTGTGTGTGTGTGTGTGTGTGTGTGTGTGTGTGTGTGTGTGTGTGTGTGTGTGTGTGTGTGTGCATGCGTGCGTGTGCACTTGCCTGTGTATGTGTCTGTGTGTGTGTGTGTGTGCGTGTGACTGGTGATGCTTGGTGGCATTACAGGTTGTGAGAGTGTTTGAACTAAGTGTACCCCACGAAGATGATAAATCAACCAACTCAGAAAAGGGTTTGTTGCAAAGCTTGTCAATAATCCCTAATTAATTATTTAGTGTCAGGTGAATACAAACAGCTCAGGAAAACGTGACTGAGTTTGATAGTGGAGTTAAGTGAAAAAGTTACAAAAAGGTGAAAGCAAAAACCTCCCAAGATAAAAACCAAGTCAGTTAGCCCAACTATTCATCATTTTATCCTCCAATGCCAACCGCAGTAACTTATTTGTTTGGTCTTATGACAAACCACAAGTCCCTCCACACTTTCTCCTCATTTCCACTAAAGGGCCTTTCTTCTCTGCAGCAGCTACAATACCTTAACGTTTTTTTAGGATAAAATTAACTCACCGGCTGAGGTACCCGTCTGTCAATCAGTAACAAAAACACCTCTGATGTAATGCAAGGTCTTAATTAACTTTTGCCCTCACTAATAAATTATCTCTACTCGTCTCCTCTTTAGTCTACTGCAAAGCCTTGTTTTCCTGGCCAAGCTTTGTGTGGCACACCACATGCCTGTCAATCCCAAGAGCATCTCTGTTGCAAGGCCTTGTTTGTGTGGGCAAACCTTGCTGACACGCTGTCAGTCATTAAGTGATCACAGAGGAAAGGAACTGCTGCTGTGGGTGCTGTTACCGACAGTATGCTACCTGTGGTTGGTGTGGATCCAGGGCTGGACTGGTCATCTGGCATAGCGGGCATTCACCGGTGGGCCCCGTAACCTTGTGGGCCCCTATCTTCAATGTTTTTTTTCCATATTTTTTTTTACAGTTCTGAAAATAAGGCCCCACGAGGGTGAGTTCTGCACTGCTAACTATGAGGGGCCCCTTTAAGCCAAAAGTGCCCGGGCCCTTTTTCTTGCCCAATCTCCCACTGCACCTGGCTCACCCACCATCTCGGGAGACATCACAACAGGATACAGACTGTGCGGCGCATGCATCACACCCTGATATGGCTTATTTAGACAACACCGCAGGATAGGGCCCTGCACAGGCAACACATCAAGCTACCTATACAGGTATTGCAGCACGATAGGGGCCTGCACAGACAACACAACATCAAGCTACCTATACAGGCATCACAGCAGGACCCGCACAAACCTGCCTCCTCAGACATCACACCAGAATAGGACTACTGCAAACAACAGAGTAGATCAAGACCAGAATTCAGAAAAGTGCTTATTTAGGCTTATTTAAGGAGTTTTAGGCATTTGTGAGACAAAGTTGGCCAGCCTGCACAGAGAACACACCAAGCTCCCTATGCAGGTATCACAGCAGAATACAGCACAGACATCACATCGAAAAAGGGAGAGGGCGCTTGTGACGATGACGTAAACACCTGTGCTTTATTGTTGTTGAGTAACTGTCGGCGATTAGGTGAGAGCTGTCCAATTATTTCAAACCAGAACTGTGCAAACTTCCCGCTTCCTGCAAACGTGTCAGATCAAGCAACCTCCAGACCATGAATACGAAATGAAATGGAAGTATTATGGGATGGTCAGGATAGGGCCTGCACAGAGAAGACATCAAGCTCCCTATGCAGATATCACAGCAGAATACAGCAGACATCACATCAAACTATTACAGGCAAACACAAAGGCGTACAACGAACACACCAGGATACAGCCTGTGCAGACATCCCAACTGGATATGCCCTATGCAGACAGCACAGCAGCATGCTGTCTACAAAGGCAACACACTGAGATATGGCAGCGTGCAGCCTTTTCAGGCATCACACCAAAGAACAGCCTTGGCAGACATCTCATCAGACTTCTACTGTGTGTGAGTATGTGCCTGTGCATGTGTGAGAGAGGGCATGTGTGTGTATGTGAACTGCTGTAAGGCTGATTGCTGTACTCAAGTGTGTGCTATAAGTTCACTGCAATGTGCAATAATGTGTACTAGGTCTTGTCTCGTGTAGCCTTTGTTTTTTATTTGTGTATTTATGCAGGCTGTCAGACACCTTAAATATCCTCTGGATTAATAAAAGTGCTCTACTCTACTCTCTACTCTAAGACATCCCATTTTGATCGATCCAGTCTAGGCAAAATTCACACCGGGGTGCAGAGTACATCCCTAGTCAGTCGGCACACCATGATCCAACCAAGTAGGCACAGATATCACACCAGGAAACAGCCCTAACAGACATTAGACCTGGAGTATTCTTCTCTCGCTTTTGCAAAGACACTTTGTTTCACAGCAGGAAGTCAGAGTTGTGAGTGTTCGGGGGCAATGGCAGCCTGTGTTGGCGAGAGAGTCAGGTTTTGTAAGAGGATGGTTGCCAGTTAGTGTGGGTGGATAGCCTACCACAAGTAGTTTATGTGAGGGTGAGTTAGGGCTGGGCAATATGACGATATATATCGTTATCGCGATATAAAAGTGTATATCGTGACCTTTCTCCTATATTGTTTATATCGTGATAGTAATTTTTAGCAGTTGTATACAGTTGAATACCATTTAATTACATTTCATGTTGTCACAATACACACTATAAGTTCATGTAACTGTAAAAATAACAATAAGAAAGATCCATTTTAAAGAAAGGTTGTTTTGCGGCATGAAAAAATAAAGAGTAAATAAAGAGAATAACTGAAAATGTATGTAATTGTGCTATATCTGATATATATCGTTATCGTGATATAAAGTAATCCATATCGTGATATAGGTTTTTTTCCATATCGCCCAGCCCTAGGTTGAGTTGAGGATAAGAGTATACGGTTGTATTCACAGGATAACTGTTCTTAACCTTCAATGCTAAAGGCACTGCTTTGAAGAGTGCATGTTGCTCCAACTGCTCACATAGGCTCAGGATTAGCAATGCTTTTTTAAGTCTAACACCCAAGGATTTTTCACCTTGATCTACAGGTTGGTACAAAGTTGATAAAAAAATGTACAGATTCTGAAACTTTTCGATTTGAAAATGTTATAAGTCCCAGTTTGGTCCAAAATTGTTTAATCGAAAAGATTCCCTCTCTGTACCAACTCAACATCACTGACCCAACACTGATACTGAAACAACTCCTTAAGGGCTTATAAGGTAAGTTGTAAGATAATCAACTACTTTTGAAGGATTTCAGACTTTTTAAAGCTCCAAAAAAAGATCCACATGCGGGTAACTCGTGACCAGAATGCCAGATAACCTTCATACAACTTCTTGGTGCCTACTCTATGCATCAACCTTCATCAAACCGTAAATGAGGCCCTCACACAAGAACCTTATGCTGCATATAGTGCTGCCTTATTCTGGAAGCAAGCGGCTATAGTATAGTAGTACTGTATGTAGTATAAATGCACGTTTTGTTAAAAACGAAAGTTCAGGAGAAGCGTAATGAAATTTGACAAGCCCTAATTATCAGCTGCCTTCTTTTCTATTCATCCACCTGAATCACATTATCCGCTCAGCAATCATTCTGTGTGATTTCAATGCATTGAAATTTGGAACGCCCCTTAATTAACTACACAGCATTTATTCTCTGCTGACCTGTCTCCAGTCAGAAATTTGGTTTCTCGCTCGCACCCACCACCTCCCAGTTCACCTCCTTTGCTGTTTGGTCGATTCATCAGGCGTCCTGGCCTAGCTTCCTCTCCAGTCCACTTTACTCCTTTGCTCTCTGACCATCATCGGTCAGGGGGTGTCGCTCAGAGATCGCAAAAATCTGCAGATACTGCCCGAGCTGTCAGTGGCGCTCCTCCTGAGCTTGAAAATGTCTACTGCGTAGACATTACTTGGCCATGGCAGTGCTTCAGCACCATGGACAGCGATCTTGCCCATACACCGCCGCCAGGCGGTTCCGATCTATGGCACAGGGCCTCACCAGTACCCAGCTCCCTCCTTGCTGAAGGGCACAGCATCTTTCACTCTGCAGACAGCCATTTTGCACACATCCTCTTTGCAGTCTCTGGAAGATATTGTCAATACAGAAACAGAGTGGCATTACATTCACTGGATTGATAGGATCAGTGTCAGTTACTTCTCCCGGATCACAAGGCAATAAGTACTATACTAGGCCTCTTCTCTTCATCTATGCACTCCTCTTTGTATGTGTGTGTGTGTGTGAGTGTGTGTTTATGGGTGTGTGTACTCGTACCAAGCACGCAAGTGTGTATGTGTCCGTGTTGCTATCTGTGCTTCTGACTGTGCAATACTGGTAGGTTTGTATGTGTTTGTGTGCTGCTTGCTTGCATGTCTATTGTTGCTCCTTAAACTCCACTACACACTATGAAATAAACAATATATCTGCTTTTGGTTCTTTAAATATTCGAAGGTATGAGTGTGAGGCACAGAGCATCCGTGTAATGCCTTATAAGACTATATTTGTGTGCATGCCTTTGTTTTGGGTGCGTTTGAACGTATATGTGATGTATGCGTGGCCCTGTGTCTGAATGCCTATGTATGTGTGAATGCGTGCATGACATGCATGCATGAATCTGTGCGTGCATGTGTGCGCACGTGTGTGTGTGTGCTAGCGTGTGCATGTTTGTGAGTGTGCATGTGTGCATGTGTGTGAGTGTGTGCCAATATGCCTGCCTGTGTTTACGTAGTGTGTGTGCCTGCATGCCCATGTGTGCATGTGTGCATGTGTGCCAGCGTGCATGTGTGTGTTTGCGTGTGTCTGAGTGTGTGTGTTCCTCTGTGCCTCTGCTGCAGAGATGTGAGCGTGAGCAGTGGTGCGGTGGCCTATTTCAGCCCTGGCTGGCTGGCTGGCTGGTGTAGGGGAGAAGTAAACACTGTATGCATGAGCAGCAGGGGAGGGGAGGGGAAGGGTTCAGGAGGATGGGTAATGAACATGGTGAGGAGGGGAAGGGTTGAGGAGGATGGGATGGTGAGGAGGGGAAGAGGTTCAGGAGGATGGGATGGTGAGGAGGGGAGGGGAAGAGGTTCAGGAGGATGGGATGGTGACTGGGGGAAGAGGTTCAGGAGGATGGGTAATGAACATGTTGATTAAGTAAATCCCCAGCTCAAATCATCTGCACGAGAGGACTCAAGTGAGCTACCCGGGTTAAAGATGCTACCACCCCCCTTACAGTACATGCCACCTTACGGACACACACACACACACACACACACACACACACACACACACACACACACACACACACACACACACACACACACACACACACACACACACACACACACACACACACACACACACACACACACACACACACACACACACACACACACACACACACTGGCATCAAGGCTCCATATCAGCTGCAGGTTTGAGATTTTGGATTCACACATCTCTGTGTGTCACAAACATATAGAATTCTGCCACTCATATCCCATCAAAATGTGAAGACCCACTTTTACTTGCTCCAGCCTATCAGATATTTTGTCCATTATTGCAGTATTTCTGCTCTTGACTGAGCTGTTTTAAGTTAGTGTTTAGAAAAGATGTGCATCATTTATTTACCTGCCATCTTTCATCATTCTCCTTAAGGAAATACTTTCGTCATATTGAAAAATAGTTGTGTAATTCCTCCTATGCTTTTCTTTCCACAAAGGGTTAACAACTCTACTCATTTTCAATTTGCCCACAGATTATCCCTTTCAAGCCCCATGGGTGCGGTGCGGTGCGGGTGCGGTGTGGTGCTGTGCCGTCTCCATCTTATAAAACACTAAAGTGGAACAGCGCAGAAAGGGACATTTTTTTTCTCTCTAGGATAAATAGAAAAAAAATCAATTTCCTGGCGAAAAGTAGGTTCCACTTCAAATTCTCTGCTCTATATATAAAAAAAGAAAAGCAAAGGGGAAAAAAAGAAGAGAGAAAAGACAAATGGACACAGTAGTCGACCACAAAAGCCAGGGTCAAGAAAGACCTGCAGGAATAGTGACTTGGTTTACTCCAAGACTCTCTCTCATTAATTAGTCGATTCTTTAAAAAGTCACACAACAAAAGTAACACAAAACAACAACACAAACACCCCCACAAACAAAGAATAGAATAGAAGACAAAAGAAAAGAAAGGAAGAGAAGAGAAGAGAAATTGCGGTCCTTAATCATACTACGCAATACCTCCAAGTCCAAATAAGGTCACTTTCCATGCCACCTCATTGCTAGTGGGCAAACTCTTCAGTTTGGGCACACTCTCATTAAGCTAAAGCCGGCCTATTATTCACTCAGCTCGGATCTATGAAGGCCATACTTTTAGTTGTATCTCGGTTCTATTGTATACAGGCAAAGCACACACACACGCACACACACACACACACACACACACACACACACACACACACACACACACACACACACACACACGCGCATGCACACGCGTGCACACACGTGCACGCACACACGCACGCACATGCACACGCGTGCACACACGTGCACGCACACACGCACGCACATGCACACGCACACACACACGCACGCACGCACGGACGCGCGCACACACACACACACACTCAAACACACACACATCAAACACATCACACACACACACATGTGCACCCTGCAGAGTTGGCATGGAGCCAGAGGGGGTCTGAGCAGCGCTGGTCTAGAATACTTACACTCTGCTTTCCACCAAGACCACCCAACGCCGTCTGTCTGTAGAAAACAAAAGCTATTAACGCAGCCGGAAAGCCAACTTTCCACAGCGACACGCACTGAGACTTTGATCCAAAATCTTCCATTAAAACCGTTAAGTGCTTTCCTTATCCCTGGCGACGACTTGAGACTTTCTTTTGTGATTTAACTCAACTCTGTGTATTTTCACAACAGACTGCTCTGACTGAGGGTAATAAGTTCACTTTTTTCCCGTGCCGGCCCTGAAGGACCTTGTGGGGTTATTAGGTACAGTATTTGTTTTTTGCCGGTCCATTAGCTTGATGCAATATTTATGTGGCGGAAAATTCAGACAAATAACGGCCATGCCACCAGCACAGCACTGCCAAATCATTTCCCCATTATTCCCCACCGTGGCTTAGAGACTGGGTTTGGGTTTTATTTTTTGTATACAGTAATCTGCGTACAGACGGGAGCAGGGCCGGTTCTAGTCAATTTTGTGCCCTAGGCGAGCACATCTCTTTGCTTTCACGGGAATTAGAAATTGGCATATGTAAACATAGTGTCATAGTCATACATCTGATAGAGCACAGATGATCTACCTACATGTACTGTATATCTGAGTGCCCATTTATAATAATTGTCAATATAAAGCTTAATGCTTTATTTCACAAAATGTTCTAATTCTGTGGGACTTGGCGCCCCCAAGACGTTTGGCGCCCTAGGCAAGCGCCTGGTCTGCCTATGCCTAGCGCCAGCCCTAGACGGGAGCGCTGCCTCCCGGATATGCTAAAACCATGATGCCAGTGGTGGCAATACCACAAAATTCATTTAGCTGACAATAAGCTTTTCCAAATAGTGTGAGGTGCTTCTGACTCATATAGGCATGGATAGACTTATCGGGGTGATGAAATAGGCAAGTTAAATGTCTCTCCCAGAAAACAAAGTTTTTTTTATTATTATTATTATTGTGTCTCGAAAAACAAAATCCCCCTTCCAGGAATACAAAGGCGTTGTTGGCATTATCCTGTTTTCTGTGAATGCATTTTTAAATCCTTAATCTAATTCCCTAATTTTTTGCGCACAATTTTTTTCCCCACATGCATCACCGGGCTCATGTGGAAAGACATGCACGGCGGTGTGCTAAGTTGTCCCGGGCCCAAGGATAAAGGGCGACAAAAATTGGGTCCTTATTACACTGCAAAAAATTAAATCTTAGCAAGCTTATTATTCCTAGTTTCAAGTAAAACAGTTAATCTTATTTGAAGTAAAACTTAACTGGAATTTTAACTAGAAATTAGACTATTCTTGTTTTTGGACATTTGTCCATGGGGCAAGATATTTTTCCTTGATTACTGCAGATTATTTTACTTGTTTCAATCAAATATTGCTTATGACAAGTAAAAATATCTTGCCCCATGGACCAATAAGATTGACTAGATGTTTTTACTTGACTCTAGAAAAATAAGCTTGCTAGGATTTCATTTTTTGCAGTGTACATTGTATGCATCGGATGGGGTTGCCTTCCAGGTGACTTTGTCCAGGTCCCATGCAGCAAAAGCTGTCAGCTGCCTGGATTGCTGCTGCTATACCAACACACCAGTCAGTCACAGGGCATTAGTCTGGGCACTAATCCCTTCCAGGTCTGCCACCGCCCCATCCCCCATCCCTCCATCCCCTGTCACCCGCTCGCCAGATGCTAGATCACTAAAACACAGGAGCGGCTCTGACCACAACTGTCCAACCGCTGTAAATATGGTAAGCCATACCCCATTCAAAAACTCTGTAAGTATGGTAAGCCATACCCCATTCAACATTAGTATCATAGTCTCATAGCATAGCCAGCAGTCTCACTTTAAAGCCGTGACACATTTGTTTGCCTGCTATTATTACACATGAGCACACACGTACACACATGCATGCACATATTGTACACACTCACACATAAACATGCATGCACAAACACACACACACACACACACAGAGAGACACACACAGACACACACAGACACACACAGACACACACACACACACACACACACACACACACACACACACACACACACACACACACACACACACACACACACACACACACACACACACACACACACACACACACACACACACACACACACACACACACACACACACACACACACACACACCTTCAGGATGAAGATGCATCTACTCCAAGAGGAACCAACTCCTCCACCATCCTTACCTGAGTATGAATCTCTCCACAGGCGATGCGCTGGGCAGGAAGACGTAGAAGGTGGCGGTGTCCGAGGTCTTGACAGGCTTGGAGGACGTCTGGATGACCAGCGCGCCCCCCAGCCGCACCCTCATGAAGGTGGGGTTCCCCGGCGGCGAGCGCAGCAGCGTCAGGCTGCCGATCCTCTTGATGCGGGGGCCCCCGTTGACGCCGTAGCGCAGCGCCATGCCCAGCTGGCCACCCCTGCTGCGGCTCTGGCTGTCCTGCGGGGAGCATTGGCTGGTGGGGCTGGGCCTGGTGGTGTAGTACAGCTCCACGTTGTTCCCGGGGCCCTCTCCTCCTCCTGCTCCTGCTCCCGCCCCCGCTCCCATCTTCTCCCGGCTGCTGCTGCCGGACCTACCCCCACCGCCCAGGCCGAACCACACCGGCTCGGGCTTGAGGCGCGCCAGGCAGGAGCCTCCCTCGGCGGGGAGGGAGCAGGCGCCTCGCACCTCCCGCGTCTCCCAGAAGGCGTAGGTCATCACGCAGATGTAGCCGCCTTTCCCCGGCCCAGCTCTAGGGGGAGCCGATGAGTCGGGACCCATGTTGTTGGTGGTGCTGATGTTGGGGTAGATGGCGCCGTAGCTACGGGAGGCGTGGAACAGCACCCGCATGATGGGGGCAGAGGAGCGCACCTGCTTGGCCAGGATGAAGGCCCGGATCCTGGGGCCGGTCTGCAGGAGCTCGGGGGGCATGGTTCTCTCCACGGACATGCGCCCGTAGCTGGCGTTGATGGATGGCAGAGGCAGCTGGTGCTGCTGCGGCTGCGGCTGCTGCCCACTGATGTTGCCCGGTGGCAGCAGCATGAAGGTCTGACGTTGGGCTAGCAGGCTGGCGTTGCCCATCAGCTCTCGCCCGGTGTCCCTCAGGAACAGGGGTTCCGCGTTCAGCACCTGGTACTTCACGGACGGGTAGACGGGCAGCGGGAGGAAGTTCCTGGGGTCCTCTGAGAGATCTTCTGCTTTCAGGGCTGCAGGGAATAAAGAAAAGGCAGAAATTCTACCACTCAGCGTTTGGTGTTTGATGTACAGAATATTATTTTCTTGTACTCAGCACTGATGTTTGATGTACAGACAGAAAAGACATCACCATAACCAGAACCGTCACCACATAGGACATTTTGTACTGTTACATAATTCACCCTTTAGAGCAGGGATGTCAAACTCAGGACCGGGGGCCAAATTTGGCCCGCAACGCCATTTTATTTGGCCCGCGAGATCATTTAAAATGTGTATTACAGTTGGCCCACATACACCATTAATATATATAAAATGTGAATTGAAGGCAAAATTTTGTAACCTGACTGCGAGCTCACGAAGTGTAACGAAGATGCACGAAGCACTAGGGGTCTCGCGAGAGCCAGGCTAAAAATTTTGTGCATCACAGGAATTATGAGTGGGTCCAGACTAGTGCAGGCACATACTAGCAAATAAGATAGAAGAATTACATAGAAGTATATGATGGTGTATCTGATAGGAACGTGTTATTTGCCTAGCTTTCAGTCCAGCACAATTTCAGTGTATTCTAAATGTTGAATTGGGTCCACAACTTCATCCCAGATTCTGATTTTGGCCCTCTTTGAATTTGAGTTTGACACCTCCCTTAGAGAGTCGATTTAACATCTTCTAGGTTATATTTGGTCCCATAGTACTCTCTTAAGTGTTGAAATCACACTGCATTATATTACTATTATGGTATGTATCATCTGCACATGCAGTAAATGAGTAATCTGTATTCAACAACAGCACTTCTGATTTCTTTCAGGGAAAAAAAACACGGGACAGAGGACATAAACAAAAGTGACAGATCATTTATCCAACCAAAGGGCTTAATTTATGCTGCGCATTTGTCTCACTTTTATCTGGAATCATCTGCTCATGGTGAAATTACACACGGCACGTTGTTATTCCCTAATGCAATGAACACGCTAACCAACTGACAGCATTTCAGAGATACCATCATGAGAACAAAGACACGTGATGATATCCATTGTCCCTTGTGTGGTATATATGGAACACAGGATATGCAGAATCTTGGATGTTGATGCTTAGATATCATTTCAGAAAGAGTTTTTGAACTAACAAAACTTTGTCTAGAAATCCACATTGTGAATGCAGTCACGTGAGCAAGTAGACCATTGTCTGTTCTGTTCATTTTCTGTGATGAATCAACTCTTATGTGCAACATTATGCGCAACAAATCTTATGGGCCAGCCATGGCTCAATGGTTAGAGCGTTGGTCTTTAGATCAGAGGGTTGCAGGTTCAAATCCCACCCTCACCAGCACCTTCATCCATGGCTGAAGTGCCCTTGAGCAAGGCACCTAACCCCAAAATTGCTCCAGGGACTGTAACCAATACCCTGTACCTAACTGTAAGTCGCTTTGGATAAATAGCGTCAGCTAAGTGTTTTATAATATTGTAATGTAATTTTCCATGTATATTCTACACATCAATTTCATGTGGTGATTCACTACTACCAGAGGTCTATAAAGCAGAAATAGAAGGACGAGCATAAGTACACTACTCGTACATAGTTGCTATGCCTTCGGCACTTAAGGGTTTTTTCCACTTTGAATCTTGTACTCCTACTTCCACTTTAAACAACTCTGTCTACTATGCTATGTTACAGGCCTCTGTATTAAAACAAATTACACCGCACTCGCTATTAAAAGGTGCAAAATAAAGATGAAAACTGTCAAAGAAGAAAGAAAAATCGTTCTTTTCTTCTTTTAGCAAAGCTTTCGATCTAATCTACAGACCTCCCTCAGGGCTCAGTTCTGTTACAGGCATCTAAAAACAATGAGGGTAGTGAAATGAAAAGTTTTGGCAAGCAGGCAATGTTTCCAGACGCCATCGGCAGCAGTCACCAGTAGGATACCTGTTCAGTTGCCTTAAGAGAACGGAGCTGCGATGGCAGTCCTCTTACTGTGAGCCATCTGCCCACGTCAGACACAGAACTGAAGCCCCCTCACGTCCTGTTAGTTAATACTTCAGGACGCAGCCAAGCAAACAACAATGCACAAAATGAGTGGAAAAAAGGGGATGGGGAGAGATTTAGAAGATGAAACAAAATAAATAAATAAAAGAAAGATGCGGAAAATGATAAACACGCCTCCTGTCAGGTGTTTCCGGACAGGTGGAGAAGGGAGCTGTCAAATCTGCCTGTCTGGAGGAGACGAGACGCACTTAACCTTTCCCTCATGACAAGGCAGCTGAGCTCACTGCGCACACACACGCACGCAAGCACACAAGCCTGCACACACACACGCATGCACGGACACATGCACACACACACACTACGCACGCACGCACACATGCAAGGAGGCACACACGCACTCACACATGCACGCACGCACACATGCACAAACGCGCATGCACGCACACACATACACACACACATGCACATACATGCAGAAATGCATGCACACACATGGATGCATGCACAAACACACACAAGTGCGCAAGCACACACATACTTGCAGTACACATGCACACAGACATGCATGGACACACACATGGGCACACATGCACGCACGCACGCACGCACGCACGCACGCATGCCGCATGCACGTGCACACACACACACACACACACACACACGCGTGCGCGCACACACACACAGCTGCCTTCACCCCACTGATTGCCAAAGTGCAGCGCTGGAAATTGAGGGCCAGTATGAGGGGTGTCATGTCATGTGTCTTTGAAGCACTTTGTCAAGAAGTACCCAGCATGACAGTTCAATAATCTGCTCTCCAAGGGAGAAGATATCTATATACAGCATCTCCCAAGCGCGTTCTCTCTCTCTCTCTCTCTCTCTCTCTCTCTCTCTCTCTCTCTCTCTCTCTCTCTGTCTAAATGTTAATTACCGCCGCCAAGGAGGTTATGTTTTCAGTTGTGTTGGTTTGTTTGTCTGCTGCTTGTCTGTTTGTCTGACTGTTAGTCAGCAGGATAACTCAAAAAATTATGAACGGAATTTGATGAAGTTGTGGAGTTGCTGGAAATGACAAAAGGAACAAGTTATTACATTTTGGTGGTGATCCGAATCATGATCTGTATCAATGAATTAATTAAGGAATTAAACAAGGAAGATTCCTGACCATTGCGGAATAGGGCACATTTTGATATTCCGATTTCTACAAACACAAGGCAGAAAGACTTGAAACAATTAGGGTGTAACATAGTGTTCTATCAAACCGCTTCCTTGGCAGAGGTCTGCCCTCTCTGAGTGCATTTGTAGTTGATAATTGAAATAGTATTATCAAAAAAGATGAACATGCTAAGAGGAGAAAAAAAGAACTCAATTTGAGGTGAATGTGAGACAAAGCTTTTGAATTACAATTTGCATCACAATAGTAACAAGGAAAAATAAATAAACAAACCATTTAACTCTGTGATTATGTGTCTTTTATGGCCCCTGCTGAAAGTGTGCATTTAACTAAGGTTGACTCATGCTCATAATAATGTGTGCTAATTCTTTGTTGATGTACAGTAAATCTCTACCATCTTTGTGGTAAATTTGAATCTAAAAGTGAAAAAGGGGATTAAAAGAGAAAGAGACAGGGCCATGCACATTAACTCACTGTCCCATGGTAAATCCTGTGAAGCTAAACAATAACGCTGGCTGTAGGCCCCAGAGCTCTTAATTGCATGCCAGGAGATAACAGAGACATGCTAATGTATCTGTCTCTCTTAACGTTTCCACCATAATGCATTCACAAAAAATATGTAACTGGACAAAAATCACTGTGGAACAATGGATGGCCTTAGTTTTAGCTTGCATCACATCTGTTAAAGTCATAACACTCTCTGGATTTTGTTTACATAACACACACACCAATTTTGGGGTTGGGCGGGCGGGTGGTATCTGGTTGTGATGAATGACTACCGGCCTACTGTAACATTTGCATGGAAGTTGTCTGCCTTTACATCCAATTAGACATATCAGACTTAGTTTTTCAAGAAAGGGTAATGGTTACAGTCCCTGGACTGCACAATGTGGTAATAGGTGTCTTGCCCAAGGGCATTTCAATAATGAATGAAGCTGAATGAGCACCGGATTCAAACCTGCAACCTTTAGGCTACATTTGCAACTCAACCAGGAGCACAAGAGGGTGGGTATGTGAAAGAAAGTCATCACGTCTCTATCATCAATCCATTTACCATGATCATGTCAGGTAGCCATGGCCTAATATGGGCTGTCATGGGTAAGTGGTTAGGGCGTCAGACTTGTAGCTCAATGGCTGCCGGTTTGACTCCGGACCTGCCAGGTTGGTGGGGGGAGTAATTTAACCAGTGCTCTCCCCCATCCTCACCCTGAACATGGTACCATCCCCCTGCACTGCTCCCTCTCAGGTGCCATTGGGGTCTACCCCCTTATACGGGTGAGGCATAAATGCAATTCCGCTGTGTGTACTGTGGAGTGCTGTGTCATAATGACAATGGCAATCGGAGTTTCCTAGTTGGGCTTCCACTTTTTAAAAAATAGTTACGTAGGTTCTTTGTCCTGCCCAATAGGAGGAAGATGTAGCCTAACCTTCATCTATGACTGTAGTGACCCCTAACCTCAAGGATCTGTAACCAATACCCTGCAGGTCAAACTGGATGAAAGCATCAGCTAGGTACTAAGTGTAGCATGATGCATTTTGGGACCCTGCTCCAGCCATATAATAGCCCTCAATGAGCCTATTGTGAAGCAGTACACCATCTGAGTTTTCCTCATCATCCTTGATCATCAGCCTGATTATCATCGACTTTCAAATGTCTTCGAGACTTGGTCTGACCAAGAGCATAACAATTAGCATTTCCCAAACGGCATAGTCGACCTGCCTCCCTTGGTTTGCTGATGGTTGTTTGCTTCCCTACAAAGTGGGAGGAGATCCCACTTTTTCGGGAGCTCAGAAACAATATTGTATTTCTCTTGGCCTGACTGGAAGCAACGCTGAAGGTGTTGGCGTCACTAGGAAGGCACAGCCTGGCTACATCATCCTCACCAAAGTGGCACCATCCATCCCAAAACACAAAAGCATAAAGAGAGCCAAGGCCAGATTGAGTGAGACACACATTGGCAATGACAAGATGCCACACTCCATTACGGTAACTTAACATAATTTCAACTTGGACGAAGATCAGCAGTCGCTTGTTATTTTCGTTAGGGATTCTGTTCAAACATCTCAACTTGCTGCTCATCCTCCAAGTAGGAGATGCGATGAGGAGGACACATAAAGAGGACTGAGTGAGGAGACAGAGTTGGCAAGGCCCAGCCACAAGGCGGAAAAAAAGACTGATATTTTTCATTATGGATATCAGATTTTGCAACCAACCAAAATCCCAACCAAAGAATAGTCCCATCTCACATTTGACAGCTGGAGAGGCCAGAAAGGCCTTCATACTTCACATGCGAGCCTTTATGCTTTATCAGGAGGTGACACGACTGTCCCTGACAGTTTCCTATTGGCAGAGCTATCTCTAAACAAGCAGTATGCCTTCAGCCAAATCCCTCGCCAATCTCTCACTAATCAACGTGATGGCTCCTGTGACAGATGTGACATATTGACTCATATTCCTGAAAATGAAACAGGCTTGAAAATAGAAATAATAATATAGCACTCCTCCAACAGAATCCGTCCACACATTCTGTGAATGAGTGACAGTGATGCTGAAATGTAGGCTAATGATCCAAAGGCCTAAGGGGAAGACTGTACTGTCGTCCATAAATGCATTGTAGCCTACAAAAGAGGCTGTCGGATCGCATTGGGCTCGTGAGTACAGCAATGCATGCTACACCGCAGGGGGTTCTGGCATCCAGTTTGTTTGTTCAACTTTGAACCAGATCAGTAGTAGGTTAAATATCTTTTATCTGTGTTTAAGAGTGGTGTAATTTCACAACTGTTGAGGTTTAGGCAGACAGCAACAATTAATTTGAAGCAGACAGAAGGCTATTCTGTTTTTAATATATATATATAATTATGATGGTGCCCAAAAGCTACATTTAAATACTAAATTCAAGAAGGATGCAACAAGCTAAATGTAAGCTCCCTCTTGTGTTCTCATATGTTTCCATAAGCCCATTTCATTTGCGCATAAACAAAGCATTGTTTTTCTGGCATGATGGTCTATAGTAGTTTGACACTACAAATATATGATATGATAGCTAACCATGTCCACAAACATCTACAGAGAGATAACAGAACATGGTTCATTGATATGCCATTTAAGCAATGGGACTACGTATTCGACAAATCACAAAAAATAGCCATAGCACGAGCGACGCATTCAGATGCACAGCGCATACTTGGCTCACTCTTACCTGCTGCATGGATGGGCAAAGCAACCGGTGAAATCAGAAACAACAAGCTCCAAGAAGTAAACAGGGCCATCCTGGAAACTTAGTTCGTCCTTAAAACCACTGTCGCAGAATACCAATGATGCAAGATACAATGAGCTTTTAGATCATTTTAAAAACCCAATAGAGCACGGAACGTGATCCACCTGAGGTGGATACCGGGAGCGCAACCTTCCACCAAGTTATGGTGACCACCCAAAAGTTGCTGACGACGGTCTGAACTCAGAGGCAGCAGCAACTGATGTTTATTATCAAGTTTCCTTTTTTTTTAGTTTTAGCGTTGAGTTGTCTGCCTTGTGAATCTCCCGTGTAATCCCATTTGAAGAGGAAAAAAGAAAAAGAATAAGTTTAAGGTTAATTCCACAATTTTTCTCCAACGCTGGCAAGTTTCGGTCCAAGTGATTATGATCTTTTACGCTGCGCACAGAGTTGAACAGTGGCGACAGACAGCTAGCCAACTCTTTGACGTGTGAACATGTGAGGACAGTGGCCGTGACAACAAAACAGTGGGCTATCCGGGCCGGGGAGATTAGTGGTGCGTCTTGTGCGTAATCACCAGGGGGGACGCAGCTGGCATAAATGAAATAGACGGGGAGAGGTCAGGGCTTTAGTGGACAGAATCAGAACATGAGCCATTCACATTTACTGTTTCGTTTCTTTCCACACACCTGCTACAGACTAACAAACATTGTCTGATGCTGGGATAACGGTCTTTGCTGAAATATTTGCAAAAGCCTACAGCGGTTTCTGAATTGTGATGTGTTGTGCTTGTGCATGGTTCAGACAGCAGAAAAGATAGCTGCGCTCGCATTACAACACGTGATAAAACATTATGAACAGAAATTAACCCATAGACTAATGTCTGGCTGCAGCTGTGACGCGATGCTTGCTGGTGATTCCAGGGGTGAGTGCGCACCCCACACATCATAAGGGTTGCATCCCAATATGTGTCCTTGCCTCCTCCACTTGTGCTTGTCTCCTCGTCCCGCCTCCTGGCCCCTCCTCCGTGGACAAAACGATAAAGTTTCCCAGCTGTCAGCCTCGCCAAAACAACTTTTGAGGGACTGTTTTTCATTCACCATCCCAATTGCAAATGAGAAAAAGACTTTACAATTGAGCTTTTGCAAGATATTGAAATATAATGCTGTTGTCAGTGATGTCATCATGACGAGAAGCAAGTGGAGGAGGCAAGTGGAGGAGGCAAGGTCACATATTGGGATGCACCCAAGGCATCACATCTCTGTGGCATCACAGCGCCCCCTGGTGATCGAGAGGGATGGATGATGAGGGAGAGAGGACACAGGGACGGGGACAACACAACTCAACACAACACAACACTACAGCCACAACACTACAGCCTAGTTTGAGGTGCAACTCCACAGACCATGTAGCTCGCTCACCTGATTAGGAACATTTCTAATCAGAGACCAGTGTGTTTCTACATGCGACTGTTAATGACCCGTTTTGCTTTGCGGTCCCTCCTCTTCACTCAATCGTGAATTATGATCATGCAGCCTGGAGAGGAGACTGCAATTATTTCTGATGGCTGTCTGCTGCATAAAACCTGTGGTGCTTCAAGCCAGACGTCATTAACCGTGGAGGAAAAACAAGTAGATAATCTCATTCGCCCCGGCCATGCCATCATGCCATGCGCTCCTGTCGCCTGCTCTGCGCTTGTCAACTCAGTGTTTAATGTGATGCGGGGCCATTTGATAAGTGGTAGACATTGCCCAGCACAAGGACACACGTGTCACATGTCACTGTCATTGTTGAAGGAAGCTAATGTGTGGCGTAAATCCGAAACCACCGATGCAATCAGGTGCTGTGCTGCTTAGCACCTCTAGTCTTTGAATACATGTGATGCCAGTCAGTGTTAACCCTTTATAGGGAAAGTATATATAGTTGATCATGTCCGATTACTTGCACACCTATCACAAATGCCCCTGCTATGCTTCTGTACAAGGATGTACAACCAAGTGGGTTATATCAAAATAATCAGGGGGAAACAGGCTTTCACAGAGACCATGACATTTGACCAATCAGCAGTGGCCTGGAGCCTGTCAAACTTTTTTTCCCCACTCTGGAGCTGAAATTGGTGTGCCCTATAAAGGGTTCAAGGAATGAGGAGGCCACCATTGTAATAGTAGGCCTATAGGCAAAACAAACAAACAAACAAATTAACTAACACACATACACACAGACACACACAGACACAGACACAGACAGACAGACAGACAGACAGACACACACACACACACACACACACACACACACACACACACACACGCACACACACACACACACACACACACACACACACACACACACACACACACACACACACACACACACACACACACACACACACACACACACACACACACACACACACACACACACACACACACACACACACACACAAAACCTTGAATGGTTCTCCTCGTATTTGTTTTCATTCACATATGGAATTACATCACTACTGACCATGAAACAGTAATCAGGACCCACTTGGGGAGAGAAGGCCTTCATTCTCCTGCTTATGAATATTGCCATTCCCGTTATGTCCCTTAATTTATTCATATGACACACAATTGATTCCCCCCTAAAATAGACTTTTATTCTACACTTCAGTTTATATGGACAAACATTCTCAGTTATGATGAAATGCTTTGTCTTGTAAATGATTATTTATGAAAAACGATGGACGTACATATTTGGCCCTCGCCTCAAGTCCGTACTGCGCTGCGCTGTTGTGGGGACAGACAGAGTGGACGAATGGGAACTACTCAAACAAAATGGAGAGTGATCGCTTGGCATCTGACAACAGAGCACTTACACGGCCTCTGATGTCACCATTTACAAACCTTTGGCACGGTACGGGGGGATGATGGCCCAGCCGCGACTCGTCTGGGAACAATTCCAAATCTGGGCAGCATGTCAGGGAAGCTATCTAGGCCCATCAGCCATCACTCAGTAGTCTACAATACACACTGGCCTTGGCTTTGGCAGCCTGAGTCTGTAAACAGCACAGCAGGCGGTAAAAAAATAAATATGCTTTTGATGTTTTCAATTTCAATGCAGCAAACGATTTAGGGGGCTACGTGCGCTGACACACGCTTTTTATGGGAATTCTGTCATGTCAGATTATACTCGCTTATACTCTTGAATTGCTTTGAGAATTTAGGACGAGCGTTATTTATTTGTGGATTGTGTTGTGGAGGGTGCCTTTTGTAGGACACTAATCTTATTTGTAAACTACATAAAAAATAATAAGATGATCCGCTTGTGTGGACGATGTGCAGGTCGTGACAACTGCTGTGGGATGATGTCTCCAGAGCCTCCCAAAGGCTACCTGATGTATTTAACTGATCAACTTCTATTTCTTTAAGGAAGAGAAACGAGACCAAATTGGTTTGTCTTTTGCTTGTCTCTCTTAATCTTCCTCAAGGTTCTGCATGGTTTTATTATATTGTTCAAATTGGACTATGAACCATGATATAACCACACTGTGTGTAGTACCTCAGACCAGGGGCGCCGCCAGAAATTTTGGGTCCCATGAAAGATCCGAATTTTGGGCCCACTTCAGGGCCCCTGTCAGTGCTTGGGCCATTAGAATCTGTAACACCTTTCCCCCCCTAGCGGCACCCATGCCTCAGACTGAGCATCTGGTGGGCTGAAAAGGCAAGTTACTGTAGCCTAGGGGTGCGTTCCAATATGCGACCTTGCGTCCTCCACTTGTGCTTGTGGCCTCGTACCAGGAAGTAATATGTCATGATGACATCACAGACAACAGAATTATATTTCAATATCTCGCAAAAGCTCAATTATAAAGTCATTTTCTCATTTGCAAACTGGATGGTGAATGAAGAATAGTCCCCCAAAAATTGTTTTGGCTAGACTGACAGCGCGGAAACTTATTTGTTTTCTCCATGGAGGAGTGGTCGGGAGGCAGGGCGAGGCCACAAGCACAAGTGGAGGAGGCAAGGTTGCATATTGGAATGCACCCTATGTCTCCATCCTGTACTGTTCGCTTTATTTATTCAGTAAACCCCATGCGATGGGGTTTAGCAGGATTTCATAAAAGCACGTATAGAACCCCTAAAGCAGGATTTAGTTTGGTGTTGACTCAACACAGAGCTAGTTGAATTTTTACACTCACCGCGTCAATCCTACACTCCAATAGTTTGAATGAACACTGTGCACAGCAAACACACAAGTAAAGAGGGCGAGGCAAAAGCATGCCTTCAAACAGGACAGAACCTTGAGTAGACTACTTTCAGCTCACAGCGGGTGACCTGCACGCTTTGAGCTCCATCCATGGCCAGGGGTCTATTTACATACAGGGATAAATGTGAACATAGCATGAACCTGAGGGTCTTGCATAAATATGCATAAAAATACTAAGAAGTGAATCAGTCCTTCTGTGGGAAATGCTTCTGGTGTGCTAGAAAGCATTATATACAGACTATTAGTGGATCCTAGTCTAAGCTCTGTAAGATGCATGTCGATAATCTGGGAACACTGGTATGAGTGCCTTCATTAGATTCCCTTTTTTATTGTATGCTTATATGAATGTGTATTTTATTGTATTGAGGATGTATGCATTGTCATGTTTCCATTGTGGGCCCTAAGTCTGTTATAAAGTTTATATATAGTTTATACACACACACACACACACACACACACACACACACACACACACACACACACACACACACACATATATATATATATATATATATATATATATATATATATATATATATTTATATATATATATATATATATTAGGGGTGGTACGGTTCACAAAATTCACGGTTCGGTTCATATCGCGGTGTCAAGGTCACGGTTTTCGGTTCTCTACGGTTCTTTTTTTTTAGTTCATGATAAATGGTGCACTGGCTAATAGAATCGGACTTATCACTAAATATCCTACATATGGTTTGTATTGGCTTATAATGTGAAAATGGTGTGATTTTAATTGTCATCCTCTGATTTGGTATAATACGCTAATGTTTTAATCAGAGAGACTGGATAAGATACTTCTAGAATCTCTGTCTTACATATTTTTCTGGGCAGTACATGAATTGCGGTTTGCGACGGATTGCACGGTTTGGTTCGGTATGTGTGTGAATTGTACGGTTTCGGTTTTCGGTGCGGTTTGTGCCATCCCTAATATATATATATATATATATATTAGTGCACAACTAATGGAATTCCTAGTCCATAGATCAATTTGCTGAGTACTGTAGGCGTATAGCCAGTCGACTCATAAGGTTGCTATTACATGACTACAGGAAGTAGGGCGATGAAGTAGCAAACTGTGTCAGTGATGGGGATTGCTTACAGCGGCTCAAGAGGATGCCACACTGAGTAAATGAATGTGTGAATGAAGAAAGACGTGTCAATGTCATAGGCGAGATGAGATGAGGTGCATCACCAGCATGGACTGTAGCCTATTGCAGTGGTGGTAAGGAAGGCCAGCTGTAAATAAAGGCTTTGTGAACATTGCAGATGATGAAGTGGACATAAGCAGGTCAATAGGCCACAGCAGCCGACAATGAGGCCAGTCTGGAAGAGCACTCAATGGGGCCAGTCTGGAGGAACACTGAGAACAGGCTGAGGGGGTTCACTCACCGGTCATTCTGTAGCCTAGTTGGCGTTCGCAAGGAATTGAATGGATGTCGATGGGGTTTTCACTTGCCCGCGTTCGGCCCCCAGTGGCCACACAACAGGAACTGCAGCTAGTTGGCATTCGCAGGCAAGTGAATGGGTGTCAATGGGGTGTTCACTTGCCCACGTTCGTCCCCTAGTGCAGTGTTTCTCAACCCCTGGGGTGCCGCACGCCTCCCCCAGGGGTGCCGCGGAAACATGGCTGACCTGAAATTATGTGAAAATGACCTAAATAATAAATAGATTAATTATGTTATATAAATTATGTATTATAATAGATTTAATTGTCTAAATGAATGCATAGTCTGTCTGAGATAAAGCTGCAACTTCAAACGTCTCCAAATGTGTTACTTTTCTAAGCTTGTGTGGTATCGGATGCGTTGCCATGTTACGGTTTGTTGGTTTGGGCTGCCTTGTGATTTTTGATGAATTGAAAGGTTGACTCACCTAAAAAAAGGTTGAGAAACACTGCCCTAGTGGGCACCCAACTGGAACTGCAAAAGCTTACTGGCTACAATGGGAATCAATGAGAGTGAAGCTTCTCCTCTATTCTAAATTCTCTGGAACAGGGAAGCCGACAGGGAGAGAGTGACAAAGGGGCCTGTTGTCCTGGGCTTGGGGAGAAGGGGAGCCCAGGAGTGCGTTTCTCAACAGCGTCATTGCTAACTAAGTTAGCAACTTACTTGGTTGCAATACAATTTCCCATTGGCAACGTAGGCTACTAAGTTGCTAACTGGTTAGCAATGATGCTTTCGAGAGACAGGGTCCAGAATTGGTTCCTCATTACTGAGTGGGGGAGGTTCCTTTTCAGATGACTTTGTCCTGGGCCCCAGTCAAAGCTGTCAGCAGCGGCCCTGCTGGGATGAAAAAAACATGTAAGGAAAAAGTGTATGGATAGATAGAACTAGGCTTGTTTGATGTGTAAAATTAATTACAGGTTAAGGTGCTACGTGCCCTCCCAAACAATAGCATGTTGGAGGAAGGTTTGCAGACAGGACAACCTAATACCATCTCCCCAAGGGAACTCTGAGATGCATGAAGGTTGTTGTGTTTTATCTGAAAACTAGTGATGTTGACCAAGATTTTCAGAGCCATTAACATTTGATTTATGTAATGTTCCCATAGGCTAATCAAAGCAATAGATGAATAACTTAATTTTAAATTTAGTTTTGCCTGCGAATGGGTCTAGCCTTGGACGATGCCCCAATGCCCAGAATCTGGCAAACCAATCACAATGCAGGGGAGTTGTTTTGATTTGTATTGAGTCTTTGGATGCAATTTGGAGGGGGTTATCAGAGAGTGACGACAAAGCCTTGGCCAATAGGCACAGACACAGTTTGATAAACAATGTGTTGTTTCCATCCACAATCTTCCGATGTGTCATTCATCGGGGCGAGACTAAATTACACATTTAATCTCACATTTAGTATGGTTTATCAGGCTAATAAAAAGTAATGATTATGATAGATTTACAGCACACAAAAACCTTTCCCCATTATCCTCAACACTATTGTTTCTCTCCTTTCCTTCTTTTTTTACTTTGTTCAGCAGGACATACAGTATTGATATGACTTTTAAATCAATTGGGCAATCATGGCCACCACTGCAGTGTTACCTCAGAGAATTTTCAAACCTCTATTTTCTTGACTTTGTGGAACTAAATTATCCGTTATGAAATTCAATTATGAAGTTTTGTTGACTCTCTCGGTAGATTATTGTGGCCAAAACGATAAGTAAGAACACAGGTCCCCAGTCAAATCATTTGTAATCAAGTGCTGGCAGATTTGATCAGGATGTCTCCTCTTCTCTTTTCCTGTACCGTACAGCTGCCTTTCTCTTGGAACATTGCCAGTCATGAAAGTTACTCACCGATGCGTATCTTCCAAGACAAAATGACAGAGAGCGCAATGAAAATGAGAGAGAGAGAGAGAGAGAGAGAGAGAGAGAGAGAGAGAGAGAGAGAGAGAGAGAGAGAGTCTGAAAACGGGTCTGTTTTCCCGGGCCCAGGGAGAGAGGGGGCCCATAATTGGCCCCCCATTACATTGTATTCATTGAGAGGGGTGGCCCTTTCAGGTGATTTTTCCCCGGGCCTAGTCAAACCTGTCAAAGGCACTGGGTGTGAAGCCCAGTGAGTGCGGATCCAAAATGAAAGCGAGCCTTTCTTCACACACTCACTCCAGTGCCTCTAGCCATTCACGCAATTATCACCACAAATCATCAAGGCTCGTTTTTCTTCTCTTCTAATGTCGACACTTTCATGTGTACCCACAAGGTAGCACTACTTGTCCTCATCAGAGGGCCAAAAGAAACTGCTCACTGAGTGTCTTAAGGATACATGTGGCACCTCAGTCTCCAGATGAAGAGGCTCCCGATTATGCTGGATACTGAGCAGAATTTGGTAAATCTTTTTGCCTGTTGTTTAGGGAGTCCACAGATCTGTAAGCCACGCACACACATTTTATGTACATGTCCTAAACTACCAAAGATTAATGTTATAGTTTTACAGGAATAGCCACAGCTGTTTAATACATTACACAATGGTTGGTATTTCAATATTTTGGAGGAAAAGCTGTCAAAACACCAACCAATCATGGATTTATCCTGTTCACTGACTAATG
Source organism: Engraulis encrasicolus (assembly GCF_034702125.1). Taxonomy (NCBI): domain Eukaryota; kingdom Metazoa; phylum Chordata; class Actinopteri; order Clupeiformes; family Engraulidae; genus Engraulis; species Engraulis encrasicolus. Next base: position 6,223,239 of record NC_085867.1, on the reverse strand, counting down.
TCAGATCAGGTGTATTGCGTGAATAATTGATGACATCCCCCAATGTATCACACTGATCATTTGTTAGGGAAAACCAGTCCACTGTAACACGTCCAGAATGGATTGAAGAGAAGTTGTTGTGCAGTTCTTTTAGGGTCAACGCTACAATGCGATCATGACGTGCGATGTATAGTCCTGTATTGTCCTGTATAGTGGGGCAACCGTTTAATATATGCACCATGGTCTCTCTTTGTTGGTCCTGTAGCATACAGAATGGTTCGTGTTGGGTTGGATACCACGTGGCCAAGTTCGCTTTTGTTGGTAGTACCTGTAACCGGGATTTGATGGTGAATTTATGTATGTCGTGGGATGCGTGGGATGCGTTGTGGTCGGCGTCAGGTAGACAGGCTAGTTTTCCCTGGAGGCGTAGCGCTGTCCAGTGCTGAACTGTGTGTGTTTGGAAATGTTTCAGTATTGTTATTCTGCAGTTTTGTGGATTGAGATGTTGTGTTGTATTGTCGTTAAGTGTTATTGTTGCTTCAACAGTAATGGCTGGCTGGGTCTGTGACTATGTTGTTGTAATCCAAACTGATAGACTGCCCCGATGTATGTTTCCATCGCAAATGTACATTTGCTCGGTTGCAGATGTCGTTGAGGTCAAGCCAGTCGGAGTGCACACCAAAGCCAGCTGCATTTGTGTTGAGCTTTCCGTTGGGTTTTCTGCTGAATCCAAGGAAGTTGTCCTCCTCTGTGCTTACAAAGGGGGCGCGCACGCACGCACGCACGCACGCACACAAACACACACACACACACACACACACACACACACACACACACACACACACACACACACACACACACACACACACTGAATAATGTAACAGGGATCCAGTGCTGCCTACATGTTGTGTAATAATTGACCAAAATTAACTTTACCCAAGCCCATCTGTGGAAGCAAAAGAATGGCTAATTCTCTAATATCTTGTTTTGGGCACTGAATTGTACCAAGTTCACCCTTGTATCCTGAGAACTTGGAGGAGGACCTGATTATACTAAGGAAGTAGGGTATCGATCAGTTTGGACAGTCATGGGTAAGTGGTTAGGACGTCAGACTTGTAGCCCAAAAGTTGCCGGTTCGACTCTTGACCCGCCAGGTTGGTGGGGGGAGTAACTAACCAGTGCTCTACCTCATCCCATTAAGGGCTGCCCCCTTGCACGGGTGAAGCATAAATCCAACTTCATTGTATGCCATGTGCAGTGAGCCCTTGTGTGCTGTGGAGTGCTGTGTCACAATGACAATGGGAGTTGGATTTCCCAAATGGGCTTTCACTTTCACAGTTTCAGTTACACTCGCCTCCAAAAGAGTTGTCGCCTACCCATCTGTTTGGAATAACAGCTAATAACCTGACTTTCAATCAATCACTTGGCTTCAGAAGTCACTCATATGAAAGCTACAACCCTCCCGAATGAAAATGTATGTACAAAAATAAATTTCATGCACCAAAGAAAGATTGACCCTTTAATGAACACAGACAGGGCAGATTTTGACAAGACAAAAGTTTTGTCGCCTATCGAACATAATGTGAAAATGAGCAGATAAGTCACTTCAAAACACTTCAAATACGCAGATCGGGTGTCATACTTAATCACTGATTCACTCACACCTCTCCAGAAAATCAACTTTGGCCTTAGGTGTATATTTAGGGTCATTGTAATCATGGAAAGCAACACAATGAAAATCAATGGAGTTCAATGAGAGATGGTGACATATTTGCTATTCGTAGAGCAATACATTTTTAACTTCATGATGTAACCAATGGTAAAAGCCCTCACACACCAGCAGCATGCATGCAGCTCCACATAAGAGCTGTATCCCTCCCATGTTTGACTTTAGGCACCATGTATTTTTTCCAAATTCTTCACCTTTAACACCAAAGAAGTCTCTCCCACTGTCCTGTCTCAAAAAAGCCAGCCAAGAGTATGTCAAGCCTAATTCTGACAAAAATGAAGGCTAATGGGACTCATACTCTGAAGTCAAGATCCCAAGATCAACCATTTCAGAACTGATAGCATCAAAACTATATGGTGTTGGAGATGAAGAATATGAAAAAAGAGAAATGGTGCATAAAGTGAAACATGGTACAGATACAGCTCTTATGAGGAGCTGCATGCATGCTGCAGGTGTTTGAGGGCTTTTATCATTTATTAAATCATGAAGTTAAACATGTATTGCTCTACGAATAGCGAATATGTCACCATCTCTCATTGAACTCCATTGATTTTCATTGTGCTGCTTTCCATGATTACAATGACCCTAAACATACACCTAAGGCCAAAGTTGATTTTCTGGAGAGGTGAGAGTGATTCAGTGATTAAGTATGACACCCAATCTGCGTATTTGAAGTGTTTTGAAGTGACTTATCTGCTCATTTTCACATTATGTTCGATAGGCGACAAAACTTTTGTGTTGTGAAAATCTGCCCTGTCTGTGTTCAATAAAGGGTCAATCTTTCGTTGGTGCATGAAATTTATTTTTGTACATACATTTTCATTCGGGAGGGTTGTAGCTTTCATATGAGTGACTTCTGAAGCCAATTGATTAATTGAAAGTCAGGTTATTAGCTGTTATTCCAAACAGATGGATAGGCGACAACTCTTTTGGAGGCGAGTGGTAGTATAACATCAGATTGCCGGCAAGTTCAAACACTGTTCTCAGATCAGTGTGGCTACTAATAAAGAGCTTTCATGCGAAGCCCTGACAAGCTCCAGGGGCTGATGGAAGAACAGGTGGGGTGTGGTGGCAAAGAGGTTGGATATATAATAAGAGGAATCGAAACACGCAATGCAAAAGCGTGTGCTCAAAATTTGGTCTCCTAAGGGGGTGTTATCCCTCCTTCTTCTTCTCTTTTCGTGGTGTTTGGACAAGACATGCACTACCACCATCTACAGCGCTAAGGGTACTCCATTTATTCTCTACCTCAAGACTCCGAAGGTCTCCTAATCGAAGGTCTCCTAAACGGGCGTTCACTCAACGTTAAGTGGATACCGGAAAAGAACCCGCCTGCTTTATCTCACTCTCATATACTGTACGATTCTCTGGTGGCGGTGCACTGTGGGCTAAGCAGGAAACAAACGCTGCCTGTTGCCTTGCAAATTGTCGCTGTGGCCATGTTTCACACAAGCCCCTCCCTTTCTGGATGAGAGGTGAGCTGAGGGTGGCAAACTGTCAAACATCAAACTGTCTGCGACTTTTTTTCCTGTCATGATTTCCTGTCATACTATATTGCAATTTCTGTGGTGTGCCAATAGTTGAT
>NC_085867.1:6182446-6214946 GCF_034702125.1 Engraulis encrasicolus | reverse complement strand
AAAGGCATGAACACACACAGGAGACTGGATTCAATGCAAGGTTTCATGGCCCACTGAATAAAAAGTTGCCAGTCTTTCGCACATGAAGTCCAGAGCTGCAGACACTTGGCCCAGACTGTTCAAGAGGAGAGATAGAACACAGAAGGGGAGAGAGAGAGAGAGCGAGAGAGAGAGAGAGAGAGAGAGAGAGAGAGAGAGAGAGAGAGAGAGAGAGAGAGAGAGAGAGAGAGAGAGAGAGAGAGAGAGAGAGAGAGAGAGAGAGAGAGAGAGATACTTAGACAGAGAGATACTGTAGACAGAGACATGGACAGAAATAGAGGAAGAGCAAAAGAAAGAAACAGGGATAAAAAGGAAAGAGATAGAGAAAGGTAGAGGATCTATCACAGCAAAAGAGCATCTTGGTCATTGTTGTTGTTGGTTAGATGAAGGCCACTGTGACGGTGAGAAAAGTTCTGCTTTAGCTTGACCTGCAGGGGCCTACACTGTTCTACTGAGAAGCTGGCTCAGGAGTAAACCAGGGGTCCTAGGGTGCATCCCAATATGTGACCTTGCCTCCTCCAATTGTGCTTGTCTCCTCGTCCCGCCTCCTGGCCCCTCCTCCGTGGAGAAAACGATAAAGTTTCCCAGCTGTCAGCCTAGCCACAACAACTTTTGAGGGACCGTTTTTCATTCACCATCCCAATTGCAAATGAGAAAAAGACTTTACAATTGAGCTTTTGCAAGATATTGAAATATAATGCTGTTGTCAGTGATGTCATCATGACGAGAAGCAAGTGGAGGAGGCAAGTGGAGGAGGCAAGGTCACATATTGGGATGCACCCCTTATCTCGAAAGCGTCTTTGCTAACGACGGTAGCAACGTCCTTCGTAAGAGCGACTCAACTCTCTCTCGACAGCTCACCACTGAATCCAAGGGAATGGTAAGACGGTCTTAAGACGGTCTTAAGACGGTTAGCAACGACAAGAATCGAGAAACGGACCCCTGGTTAGGTTAAGAGGTAAATCATTCTCAATGAGGACTCCAGCTCTTCTATTAGATCATTTACTTCTTAACTTAACCTGTAGTTGAAAATGAGGACTACACATTGAGAGTAAATAGAATGGAGGCCAAAATTCTATTTCATTGTTGAAGCCAAGTTGGAGCCAAGGTTGGACCCAAAAAGACCAAAAAATGGCCAAATCCCATTCATTCCTATGAGAGACATAAAACCCTGTATCTCCCTTAAATGCCACTCCAGGGGGATCATTTTTCGCTCGACTAGTAGGTCCCCTTGCTCTCCAACTTACCAGGGTGGTGATTTTTTGTGGTGATGTTTTATTTTAGAGAGATATTAAAAGTTAAATTGACCAATGAGCATCAGAACATGGTTTGATTGACCGTTAGAAGTCTTGTTGTTGTCCAATCAGCACCTGCGTTTGGCGTTGCTAAGGTGGAATGTAAGTTGGAATGTTCCCAAATCTGGCTTCAAAGTGTTGAATGGCAAATAGCGTTGATTTGGCGTCCATTCTATTTACTGTCAATGGGACTACAGGCTCTTCTATTAGATGATTTACCTCTTAACTTAACCTGGTTTACTCCTGAAGCAACTTCTTAGTATGGGCCCCAGAACATACTTTAACTATAATCCAGAGCGTCAGATCACATCAGATTATCTCTCATTCAAGACCTCAAGATCACCAGAGGCAGAGATTCTTTAAGTATATAGAGATATGCCAACATAATAGGTTTCTATGGGCATCTAACGTGACCAGGTTCCTGTCTGCCTAAAGGGGCGTATCATAATGCTCCTAGAATGAATAGAACAGTCCTTAGGTCTGCCTAAAGGGGGATTTCCCCCCCTCCCCCTTGCGACAGTAGAACCCGGAAACAATGGGCCAGCGGAGCCTCTCTCTTATCTACTCTCTCTGCCAGAGGTCTCTGGTCCTATCTCAACCAGAGTATACTTCATCATATTATATCATTCATATCATTCAAGCTCTGGAGTTCTGGAGTCCTGAAACCCTGTCCAAATATAGTACACTATGGCACAACACGCCACAGCTCTCTCATGCGCCTCCAATAAAATGTATTATTCTGATAACGAATGCAAACATCTTGTTATTATATATATGTACTGTATATAACATATTGCACTGAAAGTATCTAGATAAATATTTAAGGAATTATTGATAATAGATGCTTTATTCTATGTCATTGTCTAGATTTTCTTTCTTTCTTTCTTTCTTTCTTTCTTTCTTTCTTTCTTTCTTTCTTTCTTTCTTTCTTTCTTTCTTTCCTGTGTGACCGTTGGGACAGATTTTTGATCTTTCTATACCCTGATTCACAATTTCCTGTTGTCCCTTCAGTGTGTGTGTGTCTGTGTGTGTCTGTGTGTGTCTCTGTGTGTGTGTGTGTGTGTGTGTGTGTGTGTGTGTGTGTGTGTGTGTGTGTGTGTGTGTGTGTGTGTGTGTGTGTGTGTGTGTGTGTGTGTGTGTGGTGTGTATTGTGTTGTGTGTACTTATGTTATTTGTGTGCTCATGTTACATATGTTGCACATTTGCCCTTGTAAATCACAAATGAAGATCCCTGCAGTTAAAAAAAAGAACAAATTTATAAAGATATGCTACGCACATCCCGGCATCAAACCCATGTCATCAGTAATGCTCGGCAGTACTGAGGTATGAAGACGTAAAAGACTGGATCGATGACTCGTCATTGATATTTCCTCCCATCATCACCCAGTTGGATTGAAATCAACAAACTTTTGCGGAAACCGACCCAAACTGACCCACTCCAATCTTCCTGTCGAGCGTTGTCATGGCAACAAAACCTCCATGGTGATGCTAATTCCAAATTGGCAAGAGCCGCCCTTGATCACCTCGTCCCGAACATGACGCTCAGTACATTACGCAAAGACGAATTAGTTTTGTTTCGATGCTTCGACCGACTGAGGATGAAGTTGGAGGAGGTGGATTAAGATTAAGGGTTCTACTTATTTATTTGGAGAACTTTTTCAGCAGCTTCTTGCCTTTCGAGAGCAGTCCCTTTTTCTTTTTTGCAGCCAGGTCCAGATCCAGATCCTGGGGCCCGCGTATGGGGCTTAGAGGCCGCATGGGGGTGGGGGGGAGCTGGGGCTGGGGGCGCGGGGCGATTGGGGAGGCGGGACGTCCGGGCGAAGGAGAGGTGTCCACGGGTACAACCTGCTGAGAGATCCGTTTGGGGGGGAGGGGTGGGAGGAGGGGAGGGGAGGGGTGAAGGGGGACAGAGGTGAGGTGAAGTGTGGGGTAGTAGGGGGTATAGGAGTCGGTCACAGGTATGATTGGTTACACATGAGCAAACCCATCCACTGGGGCAGATGGAAACGCCTCTGATTGTGTGTGTCTGTGTGTGTGTGTGTGTGTGTGTGTGTGTGTGTGTCTGTGTGTGTCTGTGTGTGTGTGTGTGTGTGTGTGTGTGTGTGTGTGTGTGTGTGTGTGTGTGTGTGTGTGTGTGTGTGTGCGCTTGTTCTTGTGCGTGTACATGTGTGTGGGTGGGTGTATGGGTTTTCCCAACTGTGCTGCTAACATTTCTCAGAGCTGTTTAGTATTTTGTGCGAATGCGTACGGGTCTGGGATCTGGTGGGGCTTGGAGTACATCCCAGACGAAATCATTCTCATCATGATGGCCCACGGTGCACTTGGGCGTTTGGGACTGGCCATTGCAAATGGCCACATTGGCTGCGTTGTCTGTTCATCCCAAACACAGTACTTTGCATGAGGCTTGTGCAAAAGAGGCAAGTCCAAATAATACTTTATAACTTTATGAAGACAAAAATGATTAGCCTATGTTTGAGGTGATGCCACTGAGCGCTACGTACAGTGTAGCATGAATTAATAGCCTCTGGAAAAGCACTTGCACGTAGCACATCATGATATGCTAGCAGTTATATCATACAGTAAATGCTCAAATTTACTTGAGAATCTCTGAGTTCATTGTCTTAAGCTTTCACGTGACAGCTTTATCCTCGGGGCTAACTGAGCTCTATAATTCTCAAGAACTCTCCAAACAAAAAAGCTACTCAGAAAATGAATACCTGCCAAAAATAGACCGCACTACAAGAGTAGAGCAATGTTTGTGGATTCAAGCCAAGAAGTAAGCAAACAGAACAATCTGTGATTACATTAAAGTCCAAAGATGTCATCATCATCAAGACTTCAGTCTGCAATTTAAGCTTCCATCAGGTTTCCGTTATCTTATTAGCTCGCAAACTTGCTAGTGCTTGCGGAGCAAGCTTGTTTTGATTATTTTGTAATCACCGCAACGTTTACTCAGCAGTTAGGGAAGGTTTTTTTTTTTGCACAGCTGTCCCTCCTCCTACTTAAACACAATAACCAACTTTCCCAATTGCTCATCGAAAACAGCTGATGAGGACATCTGCCAACATGAAAAATGAGTAATCTCCTTCTGCTTCTCTACGCTTCTTTTTTTTCCGTTGTTTTTGCCAAGCAGGTGATGTAAAAAAAAACAATAGGGGACAGGAAAACAACAAAACAACAATGATGCAATGTCACTTTCGATATAAAAACACACTCCACACAATATGAGGAAGTCACAAGAAAAGAAAGAAAGAAAGAAAGGGGAAAACCACAAACATACACACGTAAGCACAGATGACCACCAAAACATCTTTCTCAGGAAACATGTTGATGTAGTTAACCATTTATTTTTTCTTCACGTTTAACCATTACAGTCTTGGATGGTTTTTACCAATCAACTTTTGTAAAGAGAGCACTGTGTCGTGTCTCTTTGGGCTTTCAGAATCTGATCTGAAAATAGAGTTGTTTCCTTTTCGTAAATCCTATACGAGTGTGCAGTATACAAAAGAACCAAAGCCTATTCAAAGAAATACAACAGTTGGGCCAATGTATGCGGTCATATATAATATTTAATAGAAAAGGTATCAAGATTTTTCTTTCTTTTGAAAAAACGCATGCTTTGCAGAACCATGGCAACCTACATGAAGTCTTTCTTCATCTTTTTTTAATATATCTCTTTTTTTTTGAACGGTAACAAATAATTCCAACCAGGTACCCTTTGGACATAAAGTTCATAAAGCACTTATGAGAGTATACCACACACAGTATCCACATGGAGATTTTGTGTTTCAGTGCAAAACATTGGCATTTTCTGTTTCGTTCTCAGTGTTGTATGTACGTATAATTCTTTTCTTTTCTCTTGTTCTTTTTTGTTCTTTTTTGTTCTGATCTTTTCTTTTCTTTTTTTCCCCTAACACTCCCCTCTCCGCAGTTCAGAGTTCTGAAATGGTTTCTACACATGTCACATGTCTCCCCCCTCTTCCCTCTCTTGTGAGCCTCTCCTGTCAAGGAGTCTGTTGGGCGGGCGTCTGTGTCAGTGTGTCAGTTTTCTCATTCGCATTTCAGCACAGGCTTTGCTTCTTCCTTTCCAAAAGACATCAGAAAGGGGAGGGGGGTGCGGACTCCCAAAAGAACAACAAACCAAAAACGAAAAAACAAAAACAAAAGCAAAAACAAAAATGTAGATCACCACCAGCACCAGCACCATCACCACGGCCACAAACAAACCAACAAACAAACAAACCAACAAACAAACAATCAAGCAAAACAGGACATCCACTGGACTCAACCCACAGACCACTCACAGGAAAACAAAAGAAAAACCCAAAACTCAACAAAAAAAGAACAATTAAAACAAACCAAAAAGGACAAAAAAGCATAAAGAAAAAAGAAAAGAAAAGAAGAGAAGAAAAAACAGCACACACGGCGAAGGACGAGCAACTGAAACGGAGGATGGATGGATACACGGGCGGGCGAGGGCACGGGCGAGGGCGGGGCGGGGCCTAGCGCTGCGAGCGGCGGTGGGAGGAGGAGGAGGAGGAGGAGTGGGGGTGTACGTGTACCCGTTTGGCCTCGGCCTGGGAGGGCGCCGCGGCTGGCTGTGCTGGGGCGGGAGGGTGGGCGACCGTCGACTCGCCGGGCTCTGGCTCGCCTCCGCGGGGCGGCGTGTCCGTCAAGTAGACCTCCACGTCGTCAGGCACTTCTTCCAGGAAGTTGGAGGGCACCAGGCCCCGGTGGCCGTTGATCTCAGCCTGAGAGGGGTGGGGTGGGGTGTCAAAGGTCAGGAGGTCAGAGGGCAATGCATGATGGGAAGTGGGTTGGGGTTGTGTTGGGTTGAGGTACAATATGTTAGATGTCACAGTGGCAGAGTATATGGGATTATATGGAATAAATACAGTATATGTGGGATTTTGTTCCATTTTTTATTTCATTGTGTCCATTTACCACTAAAAGGATCATTGGTGAGCAAATGCATGCTTATTAGGAGAAATAGGTAACCGCCAGACGTTTATTATTGCAAATGTGCAAATCCCAGGGGAAGCTACTGGGAGGGGAAGCTACTGTACAACCCTACGCTGTAGGGCCTACAGTAATTATGTCAAGTATTATTTTAGCTGGCATCGTGTGACAGACAGAATGGGTGTCCAGTCAAAGGAGTGAAAATCATATAGGAAGAAAATGCCCAGGTTTGATCTCGTGTCATTGAGTTGGCTCAATCAATTTAATGTTTGCTGCCCTGTACTTGTCACATGTTCAAATAATAAAAGGTAAACTTGAATATTTGAAAACTGCACGATTCCTGACACAGGTCCAATAATACACGGAATACAAAACCACAACTTGATATGAAACCACTGCTGTGCTTGATGTCAGGTGTCTATAACCGTATATGATTAAAAAATACAGACAACAAGGAGTACCATCAAGTTGTTTATTTTAAGAGCTTTGTTCATAAGGTCATAAGGCCTTCCTACTTTTAAAAAAAGTCTATCTACTGTCTCACCTACTATGGACTGCGCCCTCTGTATTCTGCACAGCTTGTACTTTAATGAGTGCTGGGTAGCAAGCCTGCCTAGTAAAGTTGGCCATGTTAATTCAACACTAAAAGAGCCGGTTTCTCATCTTCTGCGGTGTATTTCATCACAGAGTCCTGTCTCAGGTGTTGAAATAGCACTGTAGAATGTAGTGTAACTGTTGTTTTTGTGGATCAGGTTATGAAGTAAGTTGGCCAGGTCTACCAGCTGTGTGCTCAGCAAGGTGTCAGCAATATTGCTCCAGCCGTCTGCAGACTACAGGCTAGACCAAGCGTCTGTTGTACTGTGTGGGGGGGGTCAGCACAAACTTCACAACAACCAGGGCTGGACTGGGGGAGAAATATGGCACGGACATTTTTGTCTTAAAGGGGCCCCCTCATAATTATCAGCACAGAACTGACTCACCGGTTGCCCCCCCACCCTCGTGGGGCCCTATTTTTACATTTCTGAAAGTAAGGGCCCACGAGGGTGCAGGGCCCACCGGAAAATGCCTGCTATGCCAGATGGCCAGTCCAGCCCCGGTGTATTGTACTGTGCGGGGGGTCAGCACAAAGTTCACAACAACAACAACAACCAAGAGAAGCAAAGAGAAAAAAAACCTATGAACTCACATAATAAAATCCATCTTCATCAATCTCACCAAACACTGCCATGATGTCGCCGGCACAGAACGTCAACTCCGCCTGAGAGGAGGGAGAAAAAATACAGACACTCAGAGGAGGAAGAAATAATACACACACTCAGCTTCTTATGTTACTGGTCTGCTCTGTCAGCAAGGCAAGGGTGCGGTGTGTGTGTGCGTGCGTGCGTGCGTGTGTGTGTGTGTGTGTGTGTGTGTGTGTGTGTGTGTGTGTGTGTGTGTGTGTGTGTGTGTGTGTGTGTGTGTGTGTGTGTGTGTGTGTTTTATGTGTGTGTGTGTTTTACATGTCTGTGTGTTTTATATGTCTGTGTGTGTTTGTGTGTGTTGTGGGTGTAGACATGTTCTTTAATGGATTTGCAGCCACTTGAAACTCCACCATAGCCCATTATTACAATGCTTCCCCCATACACAATAAGCACATCATCGTATCAGCAGAATAAGGGGCTAAATTGTGGAATACAATCTTCTATTATAACACTTAATGATACCATTACGCTGGAATGGCAGCCAAAAAGAGGTTGGCACACTAGCTACTATAACATTAGCATAGGCACACTGTATGTGATTATGTGTTTGTTTGTTATTGTGTGGGTTTTGCGTGAATAGCATTTACATATATTGACACAATAGAGAGCATTTTCATGGTCGTGATATGCAAATCTTTGAAACAGAGTCGATGACTGATTCTGACTGATTGTTTGCTCTGCGATAGGGACCGCAATGGAGCGCGCAATTACAAAGTTAAATAAAAGCTATCAAGAAAATTAAATTATGCGGTAATGTAATTCCAACAGTAAGTCTCAGCCGTTCAAAGTAGAAAAAAGCAAAGGAAAAAAATAGAGAGAGATTCTCTGCTAGTTTAGTTGATGTGAAAATTCCAAAATGGAACAAATATTTGTTTGGAGTTTTGATATCTGCTGCTAGAAAGACTGTCACAAGACATTGGACGCAGCCAGATATGTCAACTGTGACAGAGTGGACTGATACAGGCGAGGACATTTATGTGATGGAAAAGATCACTTTTGCACGTCGATTGCGGATGGGGAGGTCTGGGGAGCTGTGGGCGGAGTGGGAGGGTGGAGGATGATGTGGGGCAATTGATGTTGTGTGGTATATTGTCGTTTTTTTGTTGTGTTTTTTTCTTCTTAGTTTTCGTTCCTTTGTGTTTGTTTGTTTTTTGTTTGTTATACAAAAATAGGAACATTCCAAAGTGAAAAGAATGGTAAAGTTCTTCATAATAAATTACAAACAAGAGTCTGAAATACGATATTATCATTGGGAGCTTGATTTATTGGAACAGTATAGATCTCGGTTGGTGTCATCATCCCCTCATTCTAATTTCATTCACGCAGGGTCTGGATTCACCAAACTGAGTTTACTAGAGGGAACGGTGAACGCTGAAATGTAAAAAATGCGTCCTATTTTAACCAAATGATAACATTTGTTCATGTCATTGGAAATGAGATGAACTCTGTTGATGTCTGAAATGTTTGCTGATTAGCCGGTATTTTGGTATCATGGCCAAACCCCACCACCCAGAACTCCAGATACAGACCCTATGTAAAAACTTGGATTTTTTTTCCAGCACCTCAGCTGGCAGGTGCGTCCAAGACGGCCCATTGGTCACTCAGCAGACAATTTAAAAAAAAATACTCCTGCACACTGACTATTTCGCTGTTTTCTTTTCTAGACCTTCATCGAGTAAATTTGAAGTTTATTTGAAGACAATTAGTACAAGGTGATGGTAAAACCAGGATAGCATAGTTCACTTATGCCTCTTTTCCACTGCTGGTTTTCTGGTAGGCCTACAGCTCGACACGGCGCGACTCAGCCGCCAGTTTTTGCTTCATGATTGAGCTGTGTCGTGCCCAATCGAAAGGCAAAAAGTAATGGTCCGAGTCACACTGTGTCGAGCTGTAGGCCTACCGAAAAACCGGCAGTGGAAAAGAGGCATTATTAGCCCACACACAATGCAGAGGGATAGAATGAGTGTGTACCTACCTCCACATCCACGTTTGGGGAGCTCTCTCTGGGGTCGTAGTCATACAGAGCCACCATCCTCCTGGTGGCCACCGGTTGCCTACCCCTCCTGTTATGCTCTGTGGACAAAGAACAAAGACAAGAATTGTTATTAACCCATTGTGTCCTGGAAACACACATACGCTGCATTCAGGTTCTTGAGATTTGAGCTGTTTTATTAAAAATGTGGGTAGGTTAGAGCTGAATGAACACATTCTAAGGCAAGACGAGGGCCCTAGCTTTTAAATGCAACTCATTTGATCTTTGTATGTGCTTTGGAGGCTGAGATATTTAGGATTTAATTGGTAGAGGGCACCCATTCCCAAAAAGGGCTTAGGACAAAATGGGTTAATAGAAGGGAAGAAATCTGGTGAAACGGATGTCTTTTTTGTCTTTATTTCTTATTTATTTACAGCACATTTGACTAACGTTTCAAAAAAGCGTCTTCATGAACGGGGGTGTTGAGAGAGAGGAATCTACAGTAAGGTATTGTTACTTCTAGCTAGCGTGGGTACGTAATGTCCGGGTACCTATTTTATCCACGGGGGTGTTGAGAGAGAGGAATCCTTGCTTGAGGAGCTGCTCCCTCGTCTCCTCGTCTTCGGCGCGTATCTCAGACACCATGTTGCAGGGGATCAGGCCTGAGCGATCGCGAATCTCGCCCCGATAAAAACCATCCGTGTCCTTATCACCATACACCTAGTTCATGAAGAGACCAAGAGAGGGAAAAATGAAAAGAGGGGAAAATGAAATGTGTGTTAATGATGTCAATAAGGCGCGAACAAAAGGGCAAGAAAGGACATTCAATGTAGGTTTTAATGACTGCGGCAGTATCCCAAGACCTTTTTCAGTCCTTTCTAATGGTCGATTTTTAAAATCGCACCAGACGGAAGCCGTAAACCCTGCAGCAGTGCGCTACCAGCTAACGATGCTAATGGTCGTCATTAACATTTATAGCCGCAGTAACAACATTTATAAGAACATTGGAAAATGAGGCTGCAGGCCCTGGATGTTTCACCTACCTACCCAGATTATCTGTCCTGTGTGTGTGTGTGTGTGTGTGTGTGTGTGTGTGTGTGTGTGTGTGTGTGTGTGTGTGTGTGTGTGTGTGTGTGTGTGTGTGTGTGTGTGTGTGTGTGTGTGTGTGTGTGTGTTTGGAATATGTGTGCTATCCTGTGTAAACGGCATCTGAGAGTCCAAATACCATGATGGGCTGAGAGCCAGCTGTGTGTGTAGGCCTCAGATGCTTCACCTACACGGATGACCTATTTTGACAGTCTTTGTGTGTGTGTGTGTGTGTGTGTGTGTGTGTGTGTGTGTGTGTGTGTGTGTGTGTGTGTGTGTGTGTGTGTTTGTGCGTGTGTGTGTGTGTGTGCATGTGCGTGTATGTGTGTGCGGGCGTGCATGCGTGCAAGTGTTTCTATATCCGTGCTTGTGTGTGTCTGTGTACNCGTGTATGGACGTATGGGAATATGTGTGCTATCTTGTGTAAACGGCATCTGAGAGTCCAAATAGCATGATGGGCTGAGAGTCAGGTGCGTGTGTGCATTTAGGCCCCATGTTCTTCACCTACCCGGATGATCGGTGTGTGTGTGTGTGTGTGTGTGTGTGTGTGTGTGTGTGTGTGTGTGTGTGTGTGTGTGTGTGTGTGTGTGTGTGTGTGCGCGTGCGGGCGTGCATGCGTGCGGGCGTGCATGCGTGCAAGTGTTTCTATATCCGTGCTTGTGTGTGTCTGTGTACGCGTGTATGGACGTGCTCATTTAGGCCCTGTGTGTGTGCAGTGCAAGCGTGTGTGTGCATGTGCCTGTATGCGTGCTTGTGTGTGTCTGTGCGCGCGTGTGCAGTTAGGCCCCATGTTCTTCACCTACCCGGATGATCGGTGTGTGTGTGTGTGTGTGTGTGTGTGTGTGTGTGTGTGTGTGTGTGTGCATGTGCGTGTATGTGTGTGCGGGCGTGCATGCGTGCAAGTGTTTCTATATCCGTGCTTGTGTGTGTCTGTGTACGCGTGTATGGACGTGCTCATTTAGGCCCTGTGTGTGTGCAGTGCACGCGTGCGTGCGTGTGTGCATGTGCCAGTATGCGTGCTTGTGTGTGTCTGTGCACGTGTGTGCATTTAGTAGGCCCCATGCTCTTCACCTACCCGGATGATCTGTCCCTCTTTAAAGGGCAGCTCCTCCTCAGCTGCGTCAGGATTGGGCGACATGGAGAGCGGGTCGTAGTCAAATAGCGCCACGAAGATTCGAAAAAGGTCCTCGCCCTCCGACTCGTCATAATACGGGGGCGACCGCCGGCCCCGATCCCTGTAGCCATCTACGAGAGAAGGGAAGTTAGAGCAGTTTGGACCAGAGAAAGGAACAAAGTGTATGCATGATGTGTGCACTGAAATGATGCACGTGATGTGGAAAGTTATATGATGTAATTTCAAAACGGCCAAATCACAATTATGTGAGCGCTAAGATTTTTTTTTAATGCTGCTCAATTATTGATCCGCTTTATCAATATTATAAGCTATGTTGCACAAACACACACACACACACACACACACACACACACACACACACACACACACACACACACACACACACACACACACACACACACACACACAGGGATACACACAGACACACAGACACTCACTCTCACACACACATTCTCACACACACAAACACGCACACGCACACAAACACACACACACACACACACACACACACACACACACACACACACACACACACACACACACACACACACACACACACACACACACACACACACACACACACACACACACACACACACACACACACACACAGAAGACAGGCATGAGTCACATGATGTAGATGTCAGTTTAGATGGCCATGCAGTACTCAAACATAAGAGACGATTAAATGGATTGATCAAATTCAGCCATCACAAGTAATTTCTCATTCGCACAGCAGATATCAATCCATTCAGCAGCACAACCTACAGGTCAAAAGTGGAACAACAACGAAATTCAGGCCATGATGATGGACTCCCACACCACAACAGAGTGCACATGTAAAAGTTTTCAGATCGGCAACAAATGTAGGCCTGCTCCACTTTAGCCTGGGTCCCCTCATACTTCTAGCCTAGCGAGTTAACGGCCCACTACAGCAAAATTCAATTTGCAGCCGCAAGGGGCTTCTAGATTTGTAGGCTATCATAGTTCTTGTGGCGCTCCTGAAATTTGTTCAAGTCAAGTCAACCTCTGATTTTTAAAATTTTCCCCAACTGGGAGCACATTCATTTCAAGCATTTCTAACGGCTAAATGGGGCAGGTTTGTGCTGAGTTAATGCAAGATAATCACAGAATAGTTATCTTTTTGTCCCTGCCAGTATATAAGTAAAGTCGAATGAAGGAGATATCTGATCGATTGCTGCTTCAATAGCATACAGAATTTGAAAGATGCGGGTTAAGACCTCTATTTGAGAAATCTCAATACAAGATTTGAGCAGACCAACACTCATAGAGCTTCAAAGTCACAGACATTAGGCCTGTGCCGCTTCAGTTTGCTCTCCTCTCTGTTTGGCATGACATGGCCAGTTATGCTAGCCTGGTTCTCACCGACGGTGCATGTGTGTAGCTCCAGAGCCCCCTGCTGGAGCAGAGCTGTACACACACTACCTGGTAGCGCTGCCATTACAGTAACATGCTCTCCTCGAGCAGAAAATTAACGGAGCATGTATTGCTTAAATATCAACGGCAGCTCGCATTGATGAGTCACAGGACAGATTATAGACTATATTGACTCCTTAGAGATGAACAGAAAACGTTTTTGGAGGATTTTTTTTGTGGTGAGTTGCTTGTGTACACACACGCACCGTCTGTGAGAACCAGGCTACAGTCATGCCACCTGCTGTTGCAGAAGCCAAGAGTAATAGGTAGCTTGGTGTTTCTGCAAAAGAGCTGTGCCTTTTCTTTTCAGTGATATCATCAGATCATGTCCCAGCTAGGTCTTCGTGTTCAAGGTTGAACAAAGTGTAAACGTTGATTGTGGAAAATGGTACGGTGCCTGCCCAGGGCCATGATTATTATGATGGTGGAGGGCGCAACCAGGGGTGCCGACAGGGTGGGGGGACAAAGAGAGGGGGAGAGAGGAGGCCCAAAATTGGTGTCGCATTACATTGTATCTGTTGGACTGTTGGGCCCTTTCAGATGACTTTGTCCTGGGCCCGACCATAGCTGTCAGCTGCCCTGGGCGCAACTATTCCATTGCACCCACCGGTGGCAAACTGCTATGGTGCGCGCTACATAATTGAAGATGAAGAGGGCTCAGAGTCAGGGGGAGCAGGCCCAGCTACAATGTGCAATCTGGAGGCACCTTGAGGATGTAGGTGACCCACAAACAAAAACCTACTCACAAACACACACGCACGCACACACGCTCGCTCGCACGCACACGCAAGCACACACACAGAGACACACACAAGCAGGCACGCAGGCACGCACGCACACATGCACACACACACACACCTCAATGTGGATGGGAAGCAAGCCAGAGACCCACGACGATGACCAACAGACTGCAAACTGAATACAGCACGGAAACGAGGACATTCACAGACACACAGATCTCAACTAATGCACTGTGGACTCATGCATGGAGTAGAACCTGGTGCTCATTAGGTGTCTAATCTGTGAAGCTCAAACTGAAGATCAAATACTCTCAAATTTAACTGAAGAACTGCAATGACCAAAATACATTTTATTTAGGAATGTGTACAATATCTTCAAACAAATGACTGACTACAGAACAAAGTGAGTGGCTGTGTATACCTGATCATACTTGAAGAACTACGGTGACTGACAAAAAAGGCCAATGTGTTTAGGATTGTTTAGACTCCTCAAACACCTCACTTTGCCTTTATGGTGGGTGTGAAAATTAGAAAAGTCCCCTGAAAGAAGTTTGATCTGTACCTTTTTCTTTATAACTGAACATGTTTCATTACACTACATGGAAGTAAAAAAATCAAATGTATTGAACATGAAATACTGGACTGAAACCCATCAAATTTCACATTTCAAATTTCGTTCAACAAAATATCCAAAGTTGCTGGCTATGGTACTGTATGGTTATCATGTTATGGGCAGTGGAAAAGTCCAGCATTCAGTTCAACAAGAACTAATTGGGGCACTTGCCACAAGTGGCTGTAGTATGGTGAAACACTCTAACCCTTTGAGGAGCACCATGACAAATATGTGATTAGAATTCATTAGAGTTCTCATTATGATGCCATAAGGACTTTACGATATTTTTAGCACAGACTTCTGTGGGACCAGTAGAGTGTTCCAGCAAAGTTCGAGAAGAACTGGGAAAAAAATCCTTACTCCTCAATTGTGTGTTGTCACTCACATACAATACACCTACCTTAACATTTTGTGTTTTTGGTTTGCTACTACACATTAGTAGTCTACTAATGCCTGTGTAATGTTATAGAAAGTAAGAAAGTTGGTTGTCCTCTACTATAGCAATAAGAAAAAAAAGACAACACTGTTCCTTTGAATGGTTAAAAGGCGTCACCGCACACCTGACTTTTACCATGTTGTCATGCATGGAAGAAGTAAAAGTAGTCCAGGTGCGGTCGGTCACATCTGAGAAGGTGGAGCGAGCTGGGTGGGGGTGGGGTTGGGGGTGGTGAGAGCAGGGTGGGGGAGGGGGGTTGGTGGTGGTGGAAGAGGGGCAGGCAGCACATCTCAGTAAGTGCAAAGAGAAGGAGTGGAGGTGGGGGGGTGGGGGTGGGGTTGGGGAACAGTGACGAGGAGGCTGGAGGAGGGGGACTGGGTGCCAGGGTGGGGGGTGAGGTTGGGGAGGTTGGTCAGGGGGGGGTGGTTTAGGGCGGAAGAGGAGAGGGTGGGTAGGAGGGTGGGTCGGTGGATGGGCGTTCTGGGGGCTTTCTCATGGAGCAGTCTCAAGAAGCATATCATATCATATCACAAGTCTTGCCAACATCACATGTGGCGTTGCATGGCAGGGCACGGCACGGCACGGCAAGGCATCTCCCACAGATAGATACAGCACAGCACAGCCGGCTGAGAGCAGGCGAGCAGGCGGGCCGGGACGGGCAGGGCAGGGCAGGGCATCCTCCCTGGTGCTCAAGGCTAGTCAAGTCAAGTCAAGTCATGTGGAATTAAACAGGCACACAGGCCAGGCCAGGCTGGGGTGATGGAGCAGGGCAAAGGGGAAAGGGCAGGGGGCGGGGGGGCAGAGCATGGCGGCAGGCCAGGGTTACTGTGGTCCCTTTTGTGCAGGCAAGGCACACCATCACACCAGCAAACCAGCATCATGCGGTTAGGGCTGGCAAAAGAGAGGCATCATCCGGAGAGTGCAGTGCACTGGCATGGACTAGCATCATCTCTCATCTCTCATCTCTCTCTCTCTCAGCTCTCTCTCTCTCCCTCCCCTCGCCAGAAGGGCAGAGAGGGGTTGCGGAGACATAACATACCATGGGCAGGCCGAGGCTGAGGCCCGGCGCGTCGAGAGGAGCGTGTCCTGTGGCGCGCTACATTGCCATAGTAACCATCCTCCTTGACGGGAGAGAGGTTCCCCTCACTGTTACTCTCTGTCGTTATCTCTATGGAAACACCAATTAGAGGGCGGTTTGTTACCATGCACAGGTCACAGGAGGGGGAGGAGAGGGGGTAGGGGGCACATGGGGCAGGAGAAGGTAGGATAAGGAGCAGGGTTTGGAGGAAGGGAGAGTAGGGGCACAAAAAAGTATGGCAAGGTAGGAAAGGGGGTATCATCACTCGAGAATAGTTCTTCCCCAAAAAAGGTCACTAAAAGGGCTTCATGTTTTCATCGGTAACTGATAAGAGTAGAAGTTTGATCTCTACAAAAGTGTGCCACTGACCTCAAATCCAATTGATCATAAAGCATTTACTATCTGATGTTTCATTTGATTTCCAAAGGTCACAACATCCTCACTACTTGAAAGACACTTATCTAAAATAGCTTACGGGTAAATACTGTAACAAAGGCATATTTGCATAAGGGTTCTGGAAAGTTTTGACATGTAATGGCCAATATTAAATACCCATCATAAGACAACCTGAGGGCTATTCCGCACCAAAAGAATTAATGCTGTCATCATGAACAGCTTACCATACTCTCTCTGTGCATAAGCTTTGAAAACTATTACAGGTATGAAGCACCAATGTAAACCAATGTAGTCAACTGCTAAAAGTTTCTATAAGAGAAATACAGTTAACATGAACATTGGTCATGGATTGCCTTTGAGGTTTAAATCACAAGTTTCCTTTATGCTATAACTTCATGTAAATATTCTTAATCAGTTTTTCTTCTCGTCATAAAACTTCCCCTTAACCCTGCAATGTCCATGTACTGTAGAGGTGTCATCCATGGAGAATGTGTCAACTTAAAAAAAACTACTAGAAACTACTGCAAGAAAATATGTGGACATGACAAATTAAATTTACATTTAGGCAGTTGGCAAACACAAGAAGCTGATGGAAACCCACGACAAAACTACCAGCTACTCAAAGGAATGAAGCGGTAAGCAACTGGACACCGTTATAGTTGTTTCAAGATTAAAGATGTCTAGATGCTTTCAGCTTAGCTCCTTTGACTACTACTGAATGACCTGGATGAATGACAAACTGCGCAGACAGTTCCGGCTACTGTAGGCCTACTGTCAGAGGTGGAATAGCATGGCGGCTAAAGGTAGCTTTCGCTAAACTACTTAGGGAGCACACACAATAAAACAAACACTACACCGCAAAAGACCTCACAAAGAAAGATTATGTGTCCCCGTAAATTTGCAGAGTCAATTTAACCCCTGCAGAATTCACCTTTGGCTAAGGCCCGCCCTAAAGCGGTTTTTGACCAATCACAGTGCAGCAAAAGGACGACCTCGGACAAACCTCGGACAGTTTTGACAGCGCTCCATTGAACTCAATGCTGAAATCGCATGTTTTCAAGTAGTTAGCGAGATACTGTCGTATTATTATTAAAATATGATTGGAAATTGTGCCTTGGGTATTTGTGACAAATGTGCAAGTCGCCCCGCGATGTAACAGGTGGTAATCACTTTCCTCTTTACCTAAAACAGGACTAATATTACTATATAGCAGCTGAATAGTCTGCCTTGAAGGGTCTCGGCAGCCTCACACTCGACTAGAAAGCACACGGATCAAAAACATACTTTGTGTGCTCCGATCATGACACCATCTCATTCATGTCCCTTTTCAGTAAGGTTGTAAGCAAACCACGAACCTGTTTCAGAGTAGGATTTTGGATTTCTGACCTAATTAATGAAGAAACACCGCTAGCAAAGTTAACTATCGGTCACTTGTTTTGACTAGCAGCTGATGGACGTGACTTTGTTAAGCTACTGAAGATATAAACGCCAAACGTTAATGTTACACATTGCTGTGGTAGCTTTGAAGATGACTACAGCCATTAAGTTGTGTGATTTCGTTTTCGTCTAGCAAGTTTGAGTCAGGGCTCAAAAGATATGCGAGCTCAGCTTACCATGGTGCTGGTTACAAATATCGATACCCATAGAAGAGCCCATAACAGCTGTGATGCATCGCATGACCGTTCAGAAAATAAATACTTATATTCACAATACTATGAATGCGTTTTTTATTTATTATGAGTGAATAACTGCTGCAATTTGCAGTCACTGCATAAATCACGTTGATATCTCAGCATTGAAAGTTTATCTGTCCGACCTAGCAACTGTAACTAAAGAGGGCGGGGCTTAGCCAAAGGCGAATTGGACCAAACACAATCTTGTGTTTAATAACTGTATGTGCTATTAATATTCTTTCGTAGAGTGTACTTGACCATATTTTCTAGGTGTTGAATTAACACTGCTTAAGTTGCGGCTGTGACGATGACAATGGTAATGAGGACAACAGTGACTGACCAATGGAGGGGACCATGAGGGGTCGACGCTGGGGATGGTGTCCTCCGTGACCTCTCCGGTTATCCCCGCGCTCCAAACGGCCAGACGAAGGGGAACCCTGCCGGGACAAACACATAACGGATCAGTTGTGCATTTCTCGAAACCATAGTTACTAACTATGTTAGCTATTTTTTTGTTTGCAATGCAATTTCCCGTTGCCAACTATCCAAGTAGCTAACTGGCTAACAACTATGCTTTCGAGAAACGCAACCCAGTTGTGTAGTTCCCATAGTTATGGTTATGGTTAGTTAGCCAGTTAGCTAGCTAGTTGGTTAGTTAGTTATTCATAATCGTTATTATCGCCAATTAAATTTGCAGTACCATCACATGAACAGCAAATACACTAAACCTGACACACAGGTAGACATATTAAACAGTCGTGTTGTAGTAGCCTGGGCGAATAGCCGACTGTTGACTCCGTCAATCAGTCTGGCAAAAGCCATGAGGAATCCGTCTCCGTGGACGATGGGAGATGGTCTGATCTTACTCTATCATTTAAATTAATTGAAGTTCCAAACTCAAATTAAAACCCATATTGTGCTTTATTAGCATGCCTGTTAGGTTATAGCGTCGCAAAAGCATACAAATATCAAAACGAAAGTGTGAGTATAGTTACCTTAACCAATCAGTAACAGAGCTCACGGATGAGTTCTACGTAACCACTCAACTGTTTGCTGATTGGCTAACCACTGAGAGAACCGAGCTCGAGGCTTTTGCCAGACGATGCGCGGAACCAAAATCTTTGGGTGGAGTACATGGATGGCGTCGCCAGGCTAGTGTTGTAGTGCTTTACAGGGAAAATGTGACAAACATTCTTAATTTCCTTCGGGATCAATAAAGTATCTACTCTAAAGACTACAGTAGTTCTAGAACAGTGGTTCTCAACCTTGTTTGAACAAATGCCCCATGGACCTCATCCTAAGCCTCCCAACACCCCCTTGACCCCATCCCAAGCCTGCCAACGCCCACCTTATGATTAAAAAAACAAATGGACTTATTCCCCCCAATGGCAACTAAGCTCTGCCCCCTCTCGGCTGTATCCTTCTCAACGCCTCCCGCGGGCTCCCCAACGCCCTCCTGGGGGGCTGTACCGCCCCTGTTGAGAAAAACTATTCTAGAAGGTCTACTTTAAAGGTACGTAAGTCTAGTCTAGCACTTAGATGAAGGTGGACGTTCCTGCTTTAGCCTTAAACAAGCAACTATGGAATGTGTCCATTCAAGCAAAAAGAGTGTTTCCTGTACCGTAATTGAGGTAAGTATAGAGCATGTGTGTGTGTGTGTGTGTGTGTGTGTGCGCGTGCGTGCGTGCGTGTGCACTCGCACATGTGTGTGTATAAAATACACACGTGTGTGTGTATTTACCTTCATGGCATTGTGTGAGCCGCGTCGGCGCCCCTCCTCCAGCTGCATCTCGGAGTACAGCTCCTCCTCATCCTCCTCCATGATGTCTGAGAGGTCAGAGCCGCGGCTGCTCTCTGTGTGGTACTCCTCACTCTGGCTGTAGTGGGGCTGCAGCAACACAGACACACACACACACACACACACACACACACACACACACACACACACACACACACACACACACACACACACACACACACACACACACACACACACACACACACACACACAAATAAATGCAGAAATACATTCATGGATACACGCATGCACACACACAGACACATCAATACATGCATACACGTGCACACACACCAACTACACACACACACACACACACACACACACACACATACAGTATATATACTGACCCACCCACCTGTCTGCCCAACTCTGATACAGGGGTACCAGAGAGAGTAGAGAGAGAGAGGTTCCATTGGCCCATTGTTTCCGGGTTCTATTATTGCAAGGGGGAGTGGGGAGAAATCCCCCTTTAGGCAGACCTAGGCAGACCTAAGGACTGTTCTATTCAATGCTAGGAGTATTATGACACGGCCCTTTAGGCAGACCGGAACCTGGTCATGTTAGGTGCCCATAGCAATCTATTACATTGGCATATCTCTATATACTTAAAGAATCTCTGGGGGTACTGTACTGTATATCTACTACACAGTGTCATCCCAACTCGCCCCTAACCCTGGCCGTCAGTGAAGTTATGCTGCCACAAGGGGGCGCATTTGAGGCGGACGTCACGTTTAGACTCCAAGGTTGGTCCAAGGTAGTCAGGGATTGACGAGTAGGGATGATACACTGGATGGGGGGGATGTCTCAGGTGGTAGAGGAGCCGATCAGCAAACCAGAGGGTTGCAGGTTGGCGCCCCGCTCTGCGTAACCCCATCGATGTGTCCTTAAGCAAGATACTTAACCCCAAGTTGCTCCTGGTGGCAGGGTGGCCACTGCCACTGGTGTGTGAATGAGAGTGTGTATGGTGAATGTGAGGCAATTGAGGCATACGATGTAAAGCGCTTTGAGTGCTATAAGGAGTGGAAAGGCGCTATATGAATGCGGTCCATTTACCTGTCTGCCCAGCTCGGAGCCGCGCAGGAAGTCGTCCACGGAGGCCCCTCGGCGGCGGCCCGGGCCGTACCCCTCCTCATCCTCCTCTTCATCAGAACCCTGTTGGTGGAACGGCTGACTCCTCCTCTCCATCTGAGAGAGAGAGAGAGAGAGAGCGAGGGAGGAAGGGAGGGAGGGGGTATTATGAAGAAAGGGAGAGCGAGGGAGGGGAGGGGAGGGGTGGAGAGAGAGAGACAGACCGAGGGAAAGAGAGGCAGTGGCAGAGAGATGGGGGTAGAAAGAGAGAGAGAGAGAGAGAGAGAGAGAGAGAGAGAGAGAGAGAGAGAGAGAGAGAGAGAGAGAGAGAGAAAGAGAGAGAGAGAGAGCATTGTCATGACACCTTGTGATCCAGAACACGATAACACAGCATCATTCAATTCTCCCTGATGATGCAACCCTTATTTTGAAGCACCCTAAGTGGTGATGCAACCCTTATTTTGCAGCACCCTAAGTGACCCTTCATCTATTTAAACCCTGTCTCCCATCATCATGTAAGCCGTCCATCTTGTTACTGAGGTGCAATGACATTATCCCCTCTCTCTCCTCAAATTACTTTTCACAGTCAGGGGCGGTTCTAAGGGGTGGCAGGGGGTGGCATTTGCCCCCCCAGAAATATGATTTGCCACCCCAATTAAGAGCCCTGATTTTGACCAATAGCCTTAATGCTTGACATCATTTCAGACATAGAACTTTAGGGTGCAGGCAGGGTTTCACTTTAAGGGATTCACTGTATCACATAAGTGTGTGTGTCGATTATATAGTGTTTATAATTTTCCCTTAGTGTAGGAGCATGCCCCCCTGAAATACACTTCGCCATCCCTTTGCCACCCCAAGAATAAATGTCTGGAACCGCCCCTGGACACAGTCAACATCCCTGGTTGTCAGATTTTCAATTTACTGTACATTTGATTTTGGTAATCCTATGCTTGCTGGATTAAAAACAGTAATAATAATAAAAACGCTTGTGGCTTGTGGTTCAACAACATGTAGCTTTTGGAACCACAAAAATATCAACATATTCCTGCGGTGTCAACAGTAACATTGCTAAGCACGCCATAATGTGTTACATGTGACGCAATCTGTATCCTGATGTCTTATCTCGGGCAGAGTGAAACTGAGCAAATTGCGAACAAAGGTACAAAGGAACAAAGGTTTTGGTGATTTTCATGGGGTTTTTTGTTTTATTTTTAAGAATGTCGAAGTTGAGGTCACGGAAGAGCTGTTCAGTGCTCAAGGCAATGATATCGGTCTGAGTAAAAGCATACATTTTTACCTCACCTTTTACGTAAATCTGCTGTTATTTCATGGGGGTTTGATTTGATTATCATTTACTACTTGGGAAAGTGCTGAGGAAAGGTGACACTTTTCCAATCACTCACTCACAACACCATGGCTTTCAGATTTCTTTAGTAAGGGTGTTTAAACTATTCCTTGTCCTTACTCATTACATGTAGTACTACTATTGACACACCTCTGTCCAGTACTCAGCCTGCCACTCTCGGCCACCACCATCTGTGTCTATTAGGTGCAGTGGAATAGCTATATGTTGCAACAACTAAATAATATCCTGTAAAAAAAGGGATTCCACGCGCTTCTGTTTTTACATCTGGTGCATCAACGGGAGGGAGGCAGGTCATATTGAACGAAGAGAAGATGCCGGAGCAGCTCAGATGGGATTCAAGTGCACAACATGATAGGGACTAACGTTTCGATGGCAAGCCATGGATGAAGATGGCTTGCCATTGAAACGTTAGTCCCTAACATGTTGTGCACTTGAATTAAAAAGAAAAAGCATCCCATCTGAGCTGCTCCGGTGTCTTCTCTTCGTTCAAAATTAATATCCTGTGTTTAAACTACTCCTAGTCCTTGCTCCTTGCTTGTAGTCCTACTTTTGCCACACCTCTGTCCGCTACTCACCCTGCCACTCTCGACCTACATGATCAAAGTCAACGGAACTATTTAATTCTGAATTATTGATTCGGAATTAAAAACACCATGTAAACATAGTGATTGTCAATTTACTTCTAGTACTACTTCTGCCACACATCTGTCCGCTACTCACCCTGCCACTCTCGGCCGCCACCCTCTGCGCCGCCTCCCTGGCGATGGCCTTGGCCACGGTATCGGGGATGAGCGTGCCGCGCGGCTGCGGCAGGATCCTCTGGGGCGAGGGCGACCTCCGGTTGGGGTGCGGCGGGGCCTCCAGCATGTGTCCGTGGGTGGGGGGGCCCACCCCGGGAGGACGCGGCATGCCCCCTGGCGTCGACGGCGAACGTATGGGCTCCCACGGTGGCCCCCCTCCTCCTGGTGGCCCCCCCTGGGGTGGGGGCCCATGATGCCCCGGCGGTGGCGCCCCCCCCTGCTGCTGCTGCTGCTGATCTTTGGTTTCCAGCTCTCTGGCACTTAGTGGTCTCTGCGGCTGGCCCGGGCCCGGGCCCTGGGCGGGGTGGGCCAGCTGCGGGATGTGGGGCTGGGGCATGGGGATGTGCTGCTGCTGCTGCTGCTGCTGGGGGCCCTGGTGGGGGGGCAGCGCTCGGAGATGAGGAGGGGGCTGTGGGTGCGGGTGCGGTGGGTGGGGAGGGAGGTGTCGCAGGGGCGGGTGTTGTTGTGGTGGTGGTGGGGGTAAGGGCTGTAAGTGGCTGTGGGATGGGGAAGGGTGGGGGACCGTGTGGGGGGCGTGAGGGGCGTGGGGGGCGTGGATCT
The DNA here is from genome assembly GCF_034702125.1 of Engraulis encrasicolus. Classification (NCBI taxonomy): domain Eukaryota; kingdom Metazoa; phylum Chordata; class Actinopteri; order Clupeiformes; family Engraulidae; genus Engraulis; species Engraulis encrasicolus. The sequence continues at coordinate 6,191,250 of NC_085867.1, read as the reverse complement.
GGGGCGGCTGTTGCGGGGGCTGGGAGCCGGGGTGGGGAGGCGCGGGAAGCGGGGGCGGGGGGGGGAGGGGCGACTGGAGGTGGGGCGGGTGGGGTGGAACGTGTGCATGGGGGTGTGGGCCGGGGGGCCGGGGGCCGGGGGGAGGCAGCAGGTTACTTGGAATGGTGGCGACGGAGGAGTCCTGTGACTCGCCTTGTGCTGAGAGGGTGCGGACCACCACCTCACGCGCCTCCAGGCACGCGATGCGGTTGGTCTCCACAGTGACGTAGTCGGCCAGGGGAAACATCACCTCCGCTATCTGTGAAAAGGTTGGACGACATACAAAAGCAAGGGTAACTTTATTAATGTAGCTGAATGAATCAACATGTAATATTTTGTACTTCCACTAAAGGGTACATACATAATCCTAAATCTAAGAATATTGAAAGTACAAAATGTTACTTTTTGTTAAATAGTTTGTTATAGTGTACCTAATCAATGCAACAGTAAGGGACAGTAAAATGAAGTGCAACCAAATTAATACATGTAGAGAACACACACATACATGTATGCCCAGACACAGACATACACCGACGAAAAAATATGCAAAATCCATATACAGACTACAGTAGGAAATGTTGCAGAATTTACCTGACTGAAATTAATTTGTTATAGAATATATCTGTACAGAATTTAACTGTACAAAATCAGTAGCCTATAGTTCTATGGCACCAGGTTATTTGTGCAGATGGCTTATGTGTGTAGATCTGCAAAATGCACATCCTTCTTCTTCCAGCAGAGAGCGCCAGAGAGCTATATAGAAAAGGAGAGTTCATATCTGCAGTGGAAACTTGAATGCAACAGAACAGACTCCAGTGGGCTTTTTTAGTATTGAAAGCAAAATGTCATGACGTCACCTGGACCCAGTCTGCAAGCACGCACACACACACACACACACACACACACACACACACACACACACACACACACACACACACACACACACACACACACACACACACACACACACACACACACACACACACAGACACACACAGACACACACACACACACACACACACACACACACACAGGGCACTGAGTTCTTTCACATCAGACAGACGTAACAGCCAGACACAAGAACGTCGTTCTGCCCCACTGCAGTCCCCTAGTCCCCTGGCCATGCAGCTTCTGATCTGGGTAGTGGCCACTATGGCTTCTCACATGCTTTTCCAACATGCATTATTATCCTTCCATATGTGCCATGCATGCTGTCTGCTTACCCTCTATGCCGAATACATGACACGCTACAAGACCCCATGTTACTCAAATGCATCGTGTATTACAATGCATTTTACACCCTGTTCTCCCTTTCATACGTAGTGCCGGTGCCATCGACCTGTATACTGTATCATTGGACGGTCCACATGGTGCTGTATATTCTGTATCCATAGAATCAGTATGTTGTGTGTGCTATGCAGTATGCGTCTATGCCATTAAATGTAGACTGTAATTCATGGTAACTTATACGGGATACAAATGACTAATATTGCTGATTCCTATTTATACTGCAAGATACGTGTAAGTGTAAGAGAACATATCATTCCATGAGACTCACCATAGCTGTCTATTATGTCAGTTTACTAATGGCATTTACAGGCTACTAGTAACCAGTGTTGCCAGATAGGGCGGTTTCCCGTCCCATTGGGCTACTTAGGATGGCCCTCTGCGAGTAAAAATGGTACTTGGGCCGTTTTTTTGGCTAATTGTTGGCCATAGAATCAATAGATTTCGGTGCGATTTGATGCTTCTATGCGGGTTTTGAATATTTTGGTCTCATCTGGCAACCCTGCTAATAACTAGTAATGTTGATTCCTATTCTGACATTAGTATACTGATTCGTACTAGTACTCGTACACCCACCTTCTGGCCCTTGGTGCAGACAGCGTAGCCGATGACGTTGGCCCCGTTGGAGGTGCCGAGGGGGGTGAGCTGGGGAGGCTTCCAGCAGACCTGCAGCACACCCGGGCCGGGGCCACACTGCACCTGCACCTCCTGGGGGGGATGTGGGGGACCTATGGACACGGGAACAGGCACAGAGCTCCATGAGAAATCCATCATACTGTTCATTACAGCACCTGCCCCTCCTGTGGGGGAGGGGGGGGGGTAGTGGGGGACCTATGGAGTGGGCATACAATACGTAGAGCTGCACGAGAAACCTATCATACTGTTCATTACATCGTAGTGAGGGACCTATGGACACAGCCATACGTAGAGCTGCACAAGGTAGAAACTCATCACACTGTACATTACATCACCTGCACCTCGCGTGGGGGTGGGGGACCTATGGGCACAAAGTCCATGAGAAACCTATCACACTGCTCATTATTACATCACACGTGGCATACCAATTCCCTATAAAGATGCTTAGAGTTATGTAGGTGTCACCAAACATGCAGTACTTCTACTGGCATGGAATTCAGATCTGCAACATTTACAGCCAAAGCTCCTGTGGGGGTAGTGGGGGATCTATGGACACAGGCATACGTAGAGTTGCATGAAAAACTCATCAAACATGAAGGTACTGGAGGAAGGAAAAGGGACTTGAATTCACTTGCAGGGTTAACACTGTAGATGTATTTGAGGTCATGTGGATTTCTAGCAATATTAGCGGACAAACTACCGGTAATGGAAAATCTAGCAATATTAATGGACGGAAAATCCTAGGTATGAAATTCCAACCCGCAACCTAGGGATATTATGACTATAACTTCCCCAACTTCATACCCATTAGGCTACAACTGCTCGTGTATGGAATGGGAAATCAAATGTCATTTCCACTGCATACAGAAAGAATGACATCAGCTGTATAAATAATTTTGTTGCAATGTGAGGATAAGAGATAATGTACTGTATGTGTGGCAAAATGGCTATTGATGGGCTAAAACAATCAATAACAGAAGAAGCATCGTGCACGGAATACAATTAATTTACCCGCAGCAACGGAGCATTCCTACAAGAATAACTTCCTATACACACAAACACCAATTCACTTTTCTAATTCCACACACAAAAAGGTATACTGTAGCTTCACCTTCTCCTTCCTTCCAGAGAACAAAAACACCAACCTGCCATCCTGTCTTTTATCCAGGCAAATTCAATTACATTTTCCATCCATCAATAGCAAGATAGACAAAACGACACAAATCAGGGTTTACCACTTGCTTGCCTGCATCATCTGCATATTGCATAGAGGCCTCGCCATATAATCCTGCATTGTTTCACGCAACCGCACTGTAAATAGCAGTAATGTAGGTGGAATAATTGTGTTAGCTCTTCTAGTTCACGTCTGTGAAAAAGGGAAAATAATATGTGTAGAGGGAAAGACACACACCACCCACATCACACAGTGAATACTACAGAATACAGGTTGGATATACTCCAAAAGCGCGTCAGTACACGAATACGGTACACTCTCTTTCTTTTGCTTCTCTTTGATGAGGAAGTGATCACTGTTAAGGAGAGGCTGTGATCACTGTTGGTATCCAAAATTACTCACCAAGGACTGTCGGTTCCTTTCAATATAGGATGGAAAATTCAGTTTCAAAAACCTCTTGATATTTACAATGCAATGCATGTTTGCAATATGAAAGTAATCAATTACCACGCACTGATGAAGGCTTGATAGCCGAAACGCGTTTGATTTTTGGACATGGTGGTAATATAAATAAATAATGAGACGCAGTTTTGTGAGTGCGTATTTTTCTTCCTTAAGTGTCTACACTTACAGTCATGGGGTTTGTTTAAGTCTGTATTATACTGTAAATCTACTGTATTTGTATGGTGTATGGTAAATGGCTCCTGTGTGTGTGTTTGTGTGCGCGCGCGTGCGTGTACGTGTACGTGTACGTGTACTTGTGTGTGTTTGTGTGTCAGCAGCACCTGGGTAGGCTATGTCTGACCTGCGGCCTGTGTGTGTGTGAGTGTGTGAGTGTGTGTGTGTGTGTGTGTGTGTGTGTGTGTGTGTGTGTGTGTGTGTGTGGGTGTGTTTGTGTGTGTGAGTGAACATTTGTGCATGTGTGTGTGCGTGTGATGTGTATTTGTGTGTGTGTGTGTGTGTGTGTGTGTGTGTGTGTGTGTCTGTGTGTGTAAGAGTGTGTGTGTGTGTGTGTCAGCAGCACCTGGGTATGTCTGACCTGCGGCCTGTGTGTGTGTGTGTGTGTGTGTGTGTGTGTGTGTGTGTGTGTGTGTGTGTGTGTGTGTGTGTGTGTGTGTGTGTGTGTGTGTGTGTGTGTGTGTGCGCGTGCATTTGTGCGTGTCTCTGTGTGTGTGTGTGTGTGTGTGTGTGTGTGTGTGTGTGTGTGTGTGTGTGTGTGTGTGTGTGTGTGTGTGTGTGTGTGTGTGTCTGTGTGTGTAAGAGTGTGTGTGTGTGTGTGTGTGTGTCAGCAGCACCTGGGTATGTCTGACCTGCGGCCTGTGTGTGTGTGTGTGTGTGTGTGTGTGTGTGTGTGTGTGTGTGTGTGTGTGTGTGTGTGTGTGTGTGTGTGTGTGTGTGTGTGTGTGTGTGTGTGTGTGTGTGTGTGCGCGTGCATTTGTGCGTGTCTCTCTCTGTGTGTGTGTGTGTGTGTGTGTGTGTGTGTGTGTGTGTGTGTGTGTGTGTGTGTGTGTGTGTGTGTGTGTGTGTGTGTGTGTGTGTGTGTGTGTGTGTGTGTGCGTTTTTGTGTGTCTGTGTGTCTGTGTGTGTGTGTGTGTGTAGGAGTGTGTGTGTGTGTGTGTGTCAGCAGCACCTGGGTATGTCTGACCTGCTGCCTGGGTGCAGAACTCCACGCCCACCTCCTTCTTCTCGCGCTGCTCCAGGGGGAGCTGCCAGGGCATCTGGTGGGGCTTGGCCACCACTCGCACCTTATAGACCGTGGTGGCCTTCAAGCCTCCGAAACGATACCTGTGGTCAACAGTTAGCCCGTTTACATTACCACAATAATCAGGTTATTGATACTGTGCAGGGCATCTGGTGGGGCCTGGCCACCACGCGCACCTTATAGACCGTGGTGGCCTTCAGACCTCCAAAACAACACCTGTAGTAGTCGACAGTTAGCCCGTTTGCATTGCCACAATAATCAGGTTATTGGAGTATACCGTTTCTTGTCGTTTACATGCAGTCTGTCGGTTGTCTGTCGGTATATGTCTGTCGGCATATTAGCTGGCATAAATGGCAAGTTTTACTGCTCATCTTCAAACATCGCTCGCATTCACTGACCTCTATCTATCATCAGGTATGTCCATCTGAACTTAATTCCCATTGCTAATCAAATGTAAACCAAAGCCCTCAATATCACCGTCAATATCGCCGTCAATATCGCCCAATAACGGCCGTCACTTATATCAACCATGGTCGTTAGCCTACCGTCTGTTTTTTTTTTTTTTTAATTATCAGACAGAGAACAACAGCGCTGACAAAAAGGTTCAGATGATTTTTCTGTATTAAAACCAACCAGGAAAGATTTTGTTAATCGCATGACGAACACACACCCCTTTTTACCTCCCCAATGTGAAGTTCAGGCTCTCAGACAAAATAAAAATAATTTAAAAATGCCTGCATTGTTGAAAACGCATGAACGTCACTCCCGGCGACAAAGGTAAAACAACACATGTGCGTGTCCCGGTCAAAATGGGTTAAGAATGTTAGTTGTGATGCTCTTGGTCAGACCAAGTCTCTAATGGGGCTTTTCCATCTAAACCCGGCCGTGCAGTGCGGTGCCATGTCGGGCTATATTGATCTGAGTGCGGCCGTCAACCCGGATTGGTCTGGTTTTCCATTATCAAAGCGTGCGTCCGGCCAGGGGGTGGCGCTGAAGCACGTGGGCAGTGCCAGGCCTTTTTGAAGATCCCAGCGTGAAGACGTGGGACGCGAGGTCACGCCTCTTGACCAATCAGTGAGCTGGATGTCAACACACCGTTTAGATCGTTTCAGCCAGCACGCTGGATTTGGAGCTGATGGGAGCTAATGGGAGCCGAGTTGAGAGAAGTCGAAAAGCAAAATATTGGCGGCTGAGGTGTGCTACACCGGGAAAATGTGTGTAGTGGAAAAGCCACATAAGAGATTTGAAAGTCATGATGCTAATCAGGCTAGATAACGGTACCTGTAGCAGCATGGGCGCACCAGCGCCTGTTCCACGCCGTCCAGGTAGACCAGGTGCGCGTAGTTACTGTTGCTGGGCAGCCAAGAGAGCTCGGCCGAGTCCCGCAGGATGTTATCCACGCGCAGGCCGCACGGCGCCACCGTCACGCCGCAGCCGACCAGCAGCGAGCACCGCAGCTCGTCCGAGGGACCCCGCTCGGTCATGCTCTGCACGGACACGCGGTACGTGGCGCCCGCCAGGTCCAGTTTCTCCAGCAACAGCTTGGTGCGTCCGCCTAAGGGGACGCTGGAGCGAAGTTCGCCGTCGACCAGGACGTTGTAGCCGCTGACGGCCGCGGGTCCCGAGCCCCAGCCCAGGGGCACCTGCGGCGGGTCCCAGGCCACGATCACGCTGCGGGCCAGCTGCTTGATCAGGGTGATCCGGCGCGGGTAAGGCACCACGTTGTCCCCAAGCTCGTCACCCTCCTGACCTGGGCCTCCTATGCCCCCGGTGCCGTTGCTGCAGGGCCCCAAAGCCAAAGGCTCGGCCAGACACAGTTCCATTCCAGTCCCTCCACAACCTCCACCACCACCACCACCCAGGCCCCCGGCCCCGTCGCCTGAGGTGATGGCCAGGAGGGGCCCCAGGTCGTCCACTCCTCCTCCTCCTCCCCCTCCCCCTCCGTCTGGTGGCAGCTTCTCCTTGTCCTGGATGAACTCCACGAAGTTGGAGGGCACGAGACCACGCTGGCCATCCAGCAACTCCCCTGAGAGAGGGAGGGAAATAGAAAGAGGGAGAGAGAAAGAGAGAGAGGGAGAGAGAAAATGTTGAATTTTAAGGATACTTTATTAAAACAATTTTTACCAACAGATCATATATCACATTCTTAAAAAGAGAGAGAGGGAGAGAGAGAGAGAGAGAGAGAGAGAGAGAGAGAGAGAGAGAGAGAGAGAGAGAGAGAGAGAGAGAGAGAGAGAGAGCGAGAGAGAGAGAGAGAGAGAGAGAGAGAAAGAGAGAAAGAAATTCAGACAAATAGACAGACAGACAGACAGACAGACAGACAGACAGACAGATAGAGAGATAGACAGAGATTTAAGAATGTACAGAAGTATTGTATGAAGATTAAATATAGAGAAATATGTAAGGCTTTAGGCTTTTCCCAAAAATGACATAATATTACATGACTCACACAGACGTACCGTAGGCAACTGTATGATGTTCAAATGACTTATTTCATCATCCATCACACATGGACATTTCAGCAGCTGCATGTGGCATGTGTTTGTGACATGCCAAACTCCAAACAAGATATTAGGTATGTGTCAGCCTTCTTACTGTATATGCAAACAGTTTCATTGTATTCATCATCTACAGTATTGTACTGTTTTGTTTTCCAACAGCAGAGAGTGTGTATAAGTGGGACATTTGTGTAATATTTTTTTCACCCAAAAAATAAACTATTTTTTGCATCACATAGCCAAAGGCCTTCATTTTCTCACACCTAAATGTATAAAGTAAACATGTCAGCCCATATTATCTAGACAGCTCTTTTTCTGGGGAATAAAAAAACAACAACAATAAATGTCCCAGCCATACTGAGTGGCTGCTTTGTGCCACCCGCTGCCTCTTTGATGTTTTTTTTGTTTATGACTTTGACAGGTCTTCATCATGGGAAGCACTCCAGGAAGACAATAAAAAAGACAGAGGAGTAGGAGAGAAAGAAGAGAGGGGGGAGAGAGGGGGGAGAGAGAGAGAGAGAGAGAGAGAGAGAGAGAGAGAGAGAGAGAGAGAGAGAGAGAGAGAGAGAGAGAGAGAGAGAGAGAGAGCAAGAGAGAGAGAGGTGAGGGAGAGGTGAGGGAGATAGTAGCGTGTAAATTTGGATGATGATCACGGTAATCTGAGGATAGATATGATGCTTTAGTTAGTACTGAGGTTCCTTAATAATCCCTGCTGAATAGAAAGAGTTACTCAAAATAGAAAAGTAAGGACAAAAACTAATTAAGAAAGGAGAAAAAAACAGGAGATGATGGGGGAGGCAAAGATAGGATGGGGGAGAACACAAAGTGACTCAGTAGACGGTGCAGAGAGTGGGTCTTGCCCTAGGACACATGACAAATCTGTGTGTGTGTGTGTGTGTGTGTGTGTGTGTGTGTGTGTGTGTGTGTGTGTGTGGTGGGGAGGGGGGGGGTGGTATCAGGGGACAAAGAGGACAGTTGTGCCAGGCCCAGAGAGAGAGGGGGCCTAGAATTGGGTCATCATTACATTGCATTTACTGGGCTTGTGGGCCCTTTCAGATGACTTTGTCCTAGGCCCTGCCAAAGCTGTCAGCGGCCCTGGGTGGTAATAATGTGGGCATTTATTCAAATAATGGAGTGTGTATGTGCAGGTCTACATACTCCTCTATGTATTGTACCTAGGTGTGTGTATGTACACAGTGTGTGTGTGTGTGTGTGTGTGTGTGTGTGTGTGTGTGTGTGTGTGTGTGTGTGTGTGTGTGTGTGTGTGTGTGTGTGTGTGTGTGTGTACATGTGTGCGCACTTGGGGGGAGGGGGTCTGTGTGTACACAGCGTGTGTGTGTGTGTGTGTGTGTGTGTGTGTGTGTGTGTGTGTGTGTGTGTGTGTGTGTGTGTGTGTGTGTGTGTGTGTACGTGTGTGTGTGTGTGTGTGTGTATTCCTCTGTGTTCCTGTGTGTGTGTTTGTGTGCGT